>NW_006240021.1:0-7230 GCF_000226075.1 Solanum tuberosum
CGGTATACAATTAGCCATTTTATACATTTCGGTATAATATGTATAAAATGCGTTTGTGTTTGTATAAAGCAAGAGAAAAGTGTATATACAAATACAAATACATATATTTTTCGTCATATATACTTATAATTATACAAATACAAATCTTATTATACAAATTACAATGTATAAATGAATTTATTCAAAACCGAACAATTTGGATAAAATTGGATGTTTCTAGCGAATTATACAAATTAAAAGCTCCATAGCAAACATAAAATTTGCTATGGAGCACAATTATGCAAACTATAGCTATAACATACAAATATGATTTTTATGTTTGCTATATGTGAAAGTTGCTCATTAGAAAAATCAAATTATTATTTCTTTTTCATGTTTTTTTATAATTGCACACTCTAATATACCAGTTCGATTTCTCTGAATCAGCTATTTCATTTTTCGTCATGTTTAATTCATATATACATCTTTCAATCTGCACTTGCATATCAATAATGGAGTCTAACGTTTCTTCCTTATAAGTTTTCCCTCATAAAAGGGTTCTTAACATACTCACAAGTTTTAAGGGAGGGTGTTATTAGTGGTGCAAGATATGAAACTAGGTGAATATATAACATATATATCCATTAATTCTCTACCTTTTTTCACTCAATACAATATTTTTGTACGTTATTATCACTAGGTGAAAGTCTTGGTTGCTTCTTTTATGTATCATATTTGATGAATTATACTTTATGAAATAAGTTTAAGATCTTTTAATATATTTTGATTTAGGGTTATCAACTTCATTGAGTCACTCTTAAAATATCATGTAAAACAATGACTAAATATAATTAGTCCCCTTGTACTCATGACTATTCAATTAATTTGCAATGCGCGCCTAAATAAATTTAATATAAATATCAAGAATCTCATTGATTCGACCAGATAAAATCATGATAAATTTGATTGAATCAACAAAAAAATTAATTTCACATACTTAGTAGACAAAATTCATATCATATCATAACTAGAATCATACCGTTGAGATAAGAGACTAAACCAAAAGGAAGAGCCAATGAAACATATCAAAAAAGTTGATGCCTTCACCTATGATTCAACCTAGGTTTAATTAGTTTTGTTTCATAGGGTTTAATGTATCATTTTCTTATAAATCACAAAGTTTAAAGTATATTTATCTTTTTTTCCAAATCATTTTATGGACAAAAAGATGTATTTTTGACCCTTCAAATAAGGGGTATTTAATTTAATAACATTAGGGATATATTTAGCCTTATAGTATAACGAATGACAAACTTAATTAATAAACAAAAATAGGGTAGTATTTTTACCCTTTTTCCGACTTATTATTGAAGTTGATTAGAGCCAAGTTATTGGTACGATCCAAATTATTGAGCCCAAAGCGCCTTGGATGGACTTAGAGTTTTTTGTTCAACTGAGAACAACACCTCTGGCTTAGAGCTCATATTGCCTTTAGGTGTACACTCATCTCAATTCTCATTCACGATATTGGACTCCCATAGTGAAATTTCTCACACTTCAAACATTCAATCCCGAACATGGGAGGGGTGGGTGTGAAGAAGTTTCAAATCGGGCAATTATGAAACGTGATCTCTTTATATGATTTGGATAATCTTTTTAAAACTATGATATCAGAGCAAGAATCATCTCAATTCATATTTACAATGTTGGACCCCATATTAAATTAAACATACTTCAAATGTCCAGTCTTGAGCGTAAGATGGTAAGATGGAGTGTTGAAGAGTCCTACATCATATGTAAAAAATTAAAAAAGAGAGATCTTTTTATATGATTAAAATGGTTGATTTTCTAATTATTAGTATTTTTACTTCAAACAACATGTACTTCATTATTAAATCATTATCTAAAATACACTTGCTAGTAATACATTTGGTGTGATATGATAAATAACAAAATCACTTTTTTCTTACAACCAAAAAAAAATGATTCCAATAAGTGATTGACATTTTTGTTACAAAATTAAAGAAAAAAATTGTTTCAACATTCATCTCCCCTATCTTATTTGTAATTTGTATGTGAGGAAAAAATATTCAAACTTGATTTTGACTAAACGGTGCTTGAATAAGAAAAATATTTAACTTGACTCCATAAAAGCAATTTAAGTAATTAGATAAAAATTTCAATTTAAAATTATATAAACTTGGTAATTTATTAATTAATCTTCTATTTTTTCTTTTGGTAATGCGTGGATCCTTTTTCTATTCATTCAATGGTAAGAAATTAATTATTAATCTTAATATGTATACAATGGATACATGACTATATATATATATCTATATCTATAAATAGAGACCACAAGAACTATTCCCTCAATATTGCAAAAAAAGAAGAAGAAAACAATGGATCTAAATATGATAGTTCATTTGGTTCTATTGATGATTTTTGTTGTGAATGGAGGAAATTATTATTTTGTAGAAGGTAAAGCTCACATTATTATTTATAAATGTGATCAAGATTCTTGCACAAAATTATGCAAAGAAAATTGGGGGCCCAAATTGATAAGAGCTTTCTGTGAGCCCACAAAGTTTGGAGATACTTGTACTTGTGAACACCATAATGTTATGAACACAAAGAATTTGCTTATGTGATAGAGAAAAACAATTTTATGTTACAATTATTAGAATGTTTTTGAAAATTTGTATCTCTTTAGATTTATAAAAGGACTGTTTTTCAATAGTTGTTGATTGAAGATTCGTCTACGAATATTGGGAACAATAATCTATAACTATCAGGTATGCAATTATAGACTGTGACTATTTTGGTGTAGTTCGTGTTTTATAAACATGTGATTGCAGTATTAGACTAATGAGACAAATTCAATGATTTGCAAACTATGTATTTGAGTTTATCCATCAGTTTATTTTATGTCGGATAATTGACTAAATTTTATGAAATAAGTGTAAGGTTCTTTCTAATAATTTTTGTTTTAGATTACTAATTTTATTGAGTTGCTCTTGAGTTTTTCAAATATCAAGCCAAACCTTAAATAATTCACTTCTCATGATCATGACGTTGATAAACACGACTCATAATTGTTGATAAAATTAGAAGGTATATTTTTCATTTTCTACTTATACGAATCTATAATTTTATAGAAATATAAATCGATTTTATAACACCATTTAATTCGAATCAACAAAACTAGTATCTCTTTCATTTATATAGAAATTTAGATCCACCGTTTGTTACGTTTTGACCCATTGGCTCTTTGAAACCATCTATCCCATTTAACATCTACTGGCCCTTTTGTCCTGCAAAACCAAACCAACAATCATTTTACTCTATTTATTCAATTAGTCGATTAAATTCACTATTTATTTTTTTCGATCAATAGATATAGATTATATTATATATTGATAAGTTTAATTCTTCAAAGGGAAGGAAGGGAAAAAATTAAAAACATTTTAAGAATATTGTATCACACACTAATTAGTCGAATGAGTTTATTTTTATTGCCTATCATGTGTTGGTCGATCTGGTTAATGGAATACACATCTCTATGAAAGTTTCCTTTTTATTATGCTAACTCTCTTCTTTTTAAATCATATTTTTCGAAAGTTAGTGAAGTACAGTTTGAAGCTCGATCCATGAATAACTCATCCTTCTTTGTCTCTTCACTTATTTAAGATTTTGTTTGTGACGGATTTAAAAAATTTGTGACTTGCGATTAATTCGTATTTTACACGCTACGAACGATACTAGACAATACTAGATATATTAAAAGTCAAACTTCAAAATGAAGTAGAATTTTTGTACCTCTTGGTGCTAAATAAGTCTTACTTTATGGATCAAAAACAAAAAGGATCATAAAATTATCAAAAACAAAAAAACTTTTCCTCTTAAACAAAATTCACTAACTCTAAAATACTATATTATGGATCATACTATTATTTTCTTCTGGAAAGAAAGGATCCTCAATTTATACAATTTCCTAAAAAAATAAATAATTAATTTTCCTTTTAGAAGTAAAAACCATTCATGATAAATAGTTTATTCTTTTCTCTAGAAAACAAAATATTCTTAATAAAGTAAGAAAAATAATCCAAAATTTAGTAGTGTTGACTATACATTGCTTGAATAGCAAAAGCATTTAAAAATAATTTTAAACAACTAAAGAAGATTTCATTATAAACATATTGAAAACCCATCGAAAATATTCCCAAAAGAGTCCTAAGATTATTATAGACATTTTATAAATGCTAATAAGAAATTAATTATTAATCTCAATATGTACAACAAAGTTGAAGTCTATATATATACTTATTGATACCAGTCTTCCATTAAATTTAAATATAGTACTAGGTCGTGTAATTATAAAGTGTCTAAGCTTTACAGAATTTTAAATCTGAAGTTGGAAAAAAATTTAAATAGGAAAAGTTTAAAAGTACTACCGCTGTCCAATTTTAAATGTATTAACTTTTTTCTCTTCAAATTTAGAGAAGTAGTGAGAACACCTTAAAACTCAACGTAGATTATTAGTGTGTGAGCTCATGAATATTATGGTAATATGATTTTTGGTTGAATTTTTTTCAAAACATTTTCAAGACCTTCCGTAATGACCTAGGGGAACAGTACATATAGCCTTACCATGATCCACAACATATTTTTAGCATTTAGGGGCCACTCAATAGAAATTAGGCAATTTTCTTATTATTTTTTTGTGTGTTAGCATATGAATATTTTGGTTATATGATTTTCTGTAGATTTTTTCCAAAACCTTTACGGAACTTTCCGTAATGACTTGGGGAAACAATACATATAATTAATCTCACAATGATCCACGATATATTTTTAGAATTTAGGGGTCACTCAACAGGAATTATGCAATATTCTCAAATTTTCTTGTGTGTTAGCCCATGAATATTTTGGTGACATAGTTTTTGGTCGGTATTTTTTCATGAGACCCTCCGTGATGACCTTGGGAAACAATCCATATAGTCTTACCATGATTCACGATATTTGTTTAGCATTTAGGGGCTGTTCAACAGGAATTGTTTGATTTTTTCATTTTTCGTGTGTTTTAGTCCATAAATATTTTGGTGATATAATTTTCGGTCGATTGTTTTCAAAAATCTTTATAGTATATCGTCCATAATGACCTGGGGGGAAAGTATGCATAGCCTCACTATGATCCACGACATATTTTATCCTCTCGGCCCAAATAAATATGGTAATCATGAGAAGATGAAAATGAGAGAACAATGTGATTTTTTTTTTTTAAAAAAAAAACTTTTTCTTATTTATTTAAGTTAAAATTCATGTCTCTTTGTTTTTTTTTTTAAAAAATAATATTTTTCTTATTTATTTAAGTTAAAATTCATGTCTCTTTGTTTTTTAAAAAAATAATAAAAATTGATGTGTAAATTGCATACTTATTTTATGTTTGAGTGCAAAAATCTTCTTGGAGCGTCGAGGTGATAAAGGGACTCGATTAGGATGTTCAACTAAAATGTCTGAACTAGTTTAGAAAATTATCTATGTATTAAGTTTTTTAAAAGATAAAAAAGAAAGTAAACAATTTATGTTATAAAAGAGAATAAAATTATCAAAAACAAAAAAAAAGAAAAACTGTTTCTCTTAAGCAAAATTCACTAACTCTAAAATACTATATTATGGATATCATGCTATTATTTTCTTCTGGAAAGAAAGGTTCCTCAATTTATACAATTTCCTAAAAAAAAAAAAATTAATTTTCCTTTTAGAAGTAAAAACCATTCATGATAAATAGTTTATTCTTTTCTCTAGAAAACAAAATATCCCTAATAAAGTAGGAAAAATAATCCAAAATTTGGTAGTGTTGATTATACATTGTTTGAATAGCAAAAACATTTAAAAATAATTTTAAACAACTAAAGAAGATTTCACTACAAACATATTGAAAACCCATCGAAAATATTCCCAAAAGAGTCCTAAGATTATTATAGACATTTTATAAATGCTAATAGGAATTAATTATTAATCTCAATATGTACAATGGATATACATTAGACACATCTATATATAAAGAGAGCACAGTATTATTTTTTCCTAACATTACAAAATAATTATATATCTTGGTATAAGAAAAATAGCATCAAAAAATAGGTCTTTCACTTGGTTCTTTTTGTATGATATTTGTTGTTGCTGCAAATAGGGCAAACAGTCATTATTCAATGTGATCAAGCTTCTTGCTCAAAAAATGCCAAGATGCTTATGGACCCAAATTAATTAAAGCTTATTGTAAGCAAACAATATTTGGAAATTTTGTATTTGTGAACATAATCCAGTCATCCATAAAGGATCAAGGAAGAGTTTACATATGTTATAAATGAAATAAGAAAATAAAATTATTTATATTTCATGTTTTTTTTATGATTGCACTTTCTACTATTTTAATTTGATTTCTCTGAATTAGCTATTCTATTTTGTAATGTTTAATTTTTATATATACATAAGAAAAGAAGAATTATATTTTTGTGTCTCATTTAATTTAATTGAGAAATGTCTAAGGGCGAATAATATTAGTGGTACATGGTACGAAACTCAATGAGTATATATATAACATACTCATTAATCATTTATCCCTTTTCACACAATACAATGCTTTGGTACTATCAACATGGGGCGCCCGGGGGGGGGGGGGAGGGAGAGGTGTGTTTAACGTGGTTCTTAGTTGTTTTTAGTTTTGAAAAAATGATTCAAGTGAATGACCAGGCAAACACATTGTGAGTTTTGATTACTGCCAAAGATCTGATGATTAGAGGTGTACAAGTCAAATCGAACCGACAAATTAAATCAAATAAAAAAAAATTAATTTGTAGTTTGACGTTGAAAAAAAATAATCTATCACTCTTAATTTGGTTTGGTATTCAAAGAAATAAAGTCAAATCGAATCCGAATCAAACCGACATAATGTAAATATATAATTTAATTTTATTTATAGATAAAAAATATTATTTATAATTTACTTTGTTAATATATTTTTAGTTAGTTTATAGTTTTCAATGTTTATATATATTATTTCAAATTTAGGCTTGTAAAATTTTGTAAATATTTTATTTTATACTAAGATCAGAAGTTACAATAATATTGCTATAGTTTTTCAAATTCAAAGTTAACAATTTACTTTGTAAACATTTCGTTTTGTATTCAGTTTGATTGTAGCCTTTGATCTTATTAATTTAACATAATGAATGTTGATATTTCAAAAAA
>NW_006240021.1:8968-24353 GCF_000226075.1 Solanum tuberosum
TATAGATAAAAAATATTATTTATAATTTACTTTGTTAATATATTTTTAGTTAGTTTATAGTTTTCAATGTTTATATATATTATTTCAAATTTAGGCTTGTAAAATTTTGTAAATATTTTATTTTATACTAAGATCAGAAGTTACAATAATATTGCTATAGTTTTTCAAATTCAAAGTTAACAATTTACTTTGTAAACATTTCGTTTTGTATTCAGTTTGATTGTAGCCTTTGATCTTATTAATTTAACATAATGAATGTTGATATTTCAAAAAAAACATATTTTGTACTCATGTGAATTTTATCGTCTTTTCGAAGATTTCTATTCATTTAACATTTTTTGAGTTTAGCTTATCACACAGGTAAGTGAAAATATATTTGATCTCTTTTTCAAACACCGTATAGTTATAAAAAAAATCGAATAACCAAAATAACCGACTAAAGTCGAAATCGAAAAAACCCAACTTTATGTGGTTTGATTTGATTTTCAGATTTAATAAATCGACATAATTGGTTTAGATTTTTTTTAATGAAAAATTAAACCAAACCAACCTATGTACACTCCTACTGATGATCATTGTCGTCAGATTTTGAAAATTTGAGTTTTTTTTCAAATATTCTTAACATACTAACTTTTGATTTTTTTTTTCTTTAAAAATTGATGAGAGTTGGTAGTTTGTTTGATTTCATCTCTTCTTTTTTTTATATTCAAAACTCAAAAGAAAATTAGATAAAATTTGAAGTCCCTAATTTTCATATACATCGAATAATTGCAAGACAAATATTTCCGGCAATTTAGTGATGATTTTTTAAAACAATTTGATTTGGATTTTTCATTGATTTGAATTTCTCATAGAAGTTTTTGGTTGATTTGGTTTAAAAGAAAGTCTTTGTTGGATTTTAAGATGAAAGTAGGTCTAATTTGAGAGGTTGGGTGTTAATGGTGGAAGAAGGTTTAGAAATAATGGAAAAATAATGAAAAAGTATTGAAATTTTTGAAGAAAAAAAAGATTTAAATGATAAATATAGTGTCAAACGCCTGTATTTAATTTTTTGGACAAAAAAATAATTTTGACTTTTAAAGAAGGTAATAATTCCACTTAGAAAAAAATACTTGGGAGGGGGTGGGGGGGTGGTTTGAGTAGAAATTGGGGTGGGGCTGGGAGTTTTACAAAGTATTCTTCTTTTTTCTTATTTTAAATATATGGTGATAGATGAGAAGATTAAATCTTATGGTCAATAGTTTGTCCTTTGTTGAAGAAAACAAAAGGTTTCTTATAAAGTAGAAAATTAATCCAAATTATTTTAGTGTTGACTATCAACAAGAAAAATACTTAACTTGACACCATAAAAGAATTAAACAATTAGATGGATATTTCACTATAAACATATTGAAAACCATTCAAAATATTCCCAAAAGAGTCCTAAGATTATTATAGACATTTCATAAATGCTAATAAGAAATTAATTATTAATCTCAATATGTACAATGGATATACATTAGACACATCTATATATAAAGAGAGCACAATATTAATTTTTTCCAACATTACAAAAATATTATATATCTTGGTATACGAAAAAATGCATCCAAAAATGGTCTTTCACTTGGTTCTTTTGATGATTTTTGTTGTTGCTGCAAATGGTAAAACAGTCATTATTCAATGTGATCAAGTTGCTGCAAATGCTCAAACAGTCATTATTGAATGTGATCAAGCTTCTTGCTAAAAGAAATGCCAAGATGCTTATGGACCCAAATTAATAAAAGCTTATTGTAAGCAAACAATATTTGGAAATTTTTGTATTTGTGAACACAATCCAGTCATCCATAAAGGATCAAGGAAGAGTTTACTTATGTTATAAATGAAATAAGAAAATTATTTATATTTCATGTCTTTTGATGATTGCACTTTCTACTATTTTAATTCGATTTTTCTGAATTAGCTATTTTATTTTGTCATGTTTAATTTATATATACATAGAAAAGAATTAAGGATCCTTATATTTTTATGTCTCATATAATTTAATTGAGAATATTCAAATACATATGAATAAAGCGAAAATTCATTGAGCTCCGCAATTTCTCTCTTCAACTTCAATAATTTAACCTTTTTTTTTTTTAATTTCATCTCTTCTTTTTATCTTTGAATCTAAAAGTTAAAATAGCATTAGAAATTTAGATATTTACATCTATATTCATTCTTTGGAATAATTAGATAAAATTTGAAGTCCCTAATTTTCATATTCATTGGAATAATTGCAAGTCAATATTTAAATGATATATATAGTGTCAGACGCGTGTATTAGAAATTTTTTGATATTCCTCTCTACCCAAATTGATATATAGGTGAGGGGAGGGGGATATTTTACAAAGTATTCTTCTTTTTTCTTATTTTAAATTTATGGTGATAGATGAGAAAATGAATTTTATTTTATTTTTACAAATCTTTTTTCTTATTTGTTTGAGTTAAAATACATGTGTAAATTCCATAAACATTTTGTTTTCAGCTGCAAATATCATCTTGGAGTGTCTTGGTGATAAGAGACTCGATTGAGATATTTAAGTGAAAATCTTAAACTAGTTTAGAAAACTATCTATATATTTAAGTTTTTTAAAAAATAAGGAAGAAAATATACCATCTACGTTTTAAAGGAAATTCTCTAACTCTAAAAGACTATGGATCATATTATTATGTTCTTATAGAAAGGAAGAGTCCAATTATTATAGACATTTTTTAAAATGGCAATAAGAAATTAATTATTAATCTCAATATGTACAATGGATATACATTAGACACATCTATATATAAAGAGAGCACAATATTATTTTTTTCCAACATTACAAAAATATTATATATCTTGGTATAAGAAAAAATGCATCAAAAAATGGTCTTTCACTTGGTTCTTTTGATGATATTTGTTAATGCTGCAAATGGTCAAACAATTATTATTACATGTGATGAAGCTTCTTGCTTAAAAAAAATGCCAAGATGCTTATAGATCCAAATTAATAAAAGCTTATTGTAAGGAAACATTATTTGGAAATGTTTGTATTTGTGAACACAATCCAATCATCCATAAAGGATCAAGGAAGAGTTTACTTATGTTATAAATGAAATAAGAAAATTATTTATATTTCATGTCTTTTGATGATTGCACTTTCTACTATTTTAATTCGATTTTTCTGAATTAGCTATTTTATTTTGTCATGTTTAATTTATATATACATAGGAAAAGAATTAAGGATCCTTATATTTTTATGTCTCATATAATTTAATTGAGAATATTCAAATACATATGAATAAAGCGAAAATTCATTGAGCTCCGCAATTTCTCTCTTCAACTTCAATAATTTAACCTTTTGTTTTCTTTAATTTCATCTCTTCTTTTTATTTTTGAATCTTAAAGTTAAAATAGCATAAGAAATTTAGATATTTACATCTATATTCATTCATTGGAATAATTAGATAAAATTTGAAGTCCCTAATTTTCATATTCATTGGAATAATTGCAAGTCAATATTTAAATGATATATATAGTGTCAGACGCGTGTATTAGAAATTTTTTGATATTCCTCTCTACCCAAATTGATATATAGGTGAGGGGAGGGGGATATTTTACAAAGTATTCTTCTTTTTTCTTATTTTAAATATATGGTGATAGATGAGAAGATGAATTTTATTTTATTTTTACAAATCTTTTTTCTTATTTGTTTGAGTTAAAATACATGTGTAAATTCCATAAACCTTTATAAAACACAAACGCATTTTATACATTTTATACCGAAATGTATAAAATGGCTAATTGTATACCGAAAATGGTTAATTGTATACCGAATCAGATGGCAAAAAATAGGATGTTTGCTGCGAATTACAACTAAAATAAACTATGGCTATAGCATTTAATTTGAATTAATAATTTGCCATTTCATACAATTTTCCCTTTTCTAATTTCATCTGTGCCATAAGTAAACTCTTCCTTGATCCTTTATGGATGAGTGGATTGTGTTCACAAATACAAAATTTAGTGATTTCTCAATTAAATTATATGAGACACAAAAATCCTTCTCTTCCTATGTATATATAAATTAAACATGACAAAATAAAATTGTTAAGGGAAAATTACGCGTATAAGCAAACTTATAATAGTTAATTAGTTAATATAGCTATAGTTTGCCTTTATTACAATTCACGGCCTACTTTTAGCTATAATTACGCAATTCGGCTTTTTAGTTTTGTATAATTCGCACGTTTGTATAATTCGCACGTTTGTATAATTCGGAATTTGTATAATATAATTTGTATAAGTTTTGTATAATTCAGAATTTGTATGATATAATTTGTATAACTTTTGTATAATTCGGAATTTGTATAATATAATTTGTATAACTGTTTATACTTCTGATGTTTGTAATTGTATAAATTCGTTATTTCGAGTTTATACAAAAATAACTGAATTATACAAATGTACCCGCGAATTTATACAAATCCGCGAAGCTTAAATTGTAGCTACAACCCATAAATATGCAAACTACAGCTATGAGTATAATTAAGTTTATTATAGTGGCTATTTGTGAAAGTTCCTCTTTTTTTTTTTTGGTAGTTCTTTAATTCAATTTTTCACATTAAGACCATAAGACTAAAGTATTGTAGTACATTTAACATATCTTTATTTATAATCTTAAATTTTTTTTATTTTTTATTTTAAAAAAAAACTCTGTATCAAGTCAAAATATAAAAAACACATTGAAACCAATAATACTTTACGGATAAAACTATCTATGGCGTTACCAATATTGTATTCTTCAATATCCAACAAAGTTCACTAGAGTTGAAATATATTTTGTAAAGGCATCACTTGTGGAATCCGGGTTCAAATCCCGGCAGCGGAATTATTTTTTAGAGGTCTCGGATTCGAGCGAAATTATTTTTTAGAGGTCTCAGGAGTCATCTTTGATTGGATCCTGCAATGCACGATTCGAATTTAGTAATCGAGATTCTAATGCAGATTTCGAATATTGAGAGAGTGAAACCATAAAGGAAAAAAAAGGCTTTTTCACCAATTTCCATGACCCTCTCCACCTAATCCATTTCCCACTTCATTTCATTAATAATTGATAACATAAAATTTTAAAAAATGGAAAAATATCTTTTTTATAATAGATCACAATATACTATTAGTTGTAAAAAAAGTTTGAATAATATAATCTTAATTTGAGAGGAAAAAAAAGTTTCATTTGTGAGAAGGAAAAAAAAATTAAGATGTTATAAATAATTTAAGGTTATTTTGTGCCATAATGTGAATTAAGTTTTTTTATGGTTACAAATATATTTAGTTCCCAATATAATAACCAAAGGTTCCGTTGTAGCACTGGCAATTCTCATACTTGATGAAAGAATCCGGGTTCAAATCCTGGCAACGGAATATATTTTTTGATTTTTTATTTGGTGTCTGCTATAAATATTGAATCTTGATTAATATGAATTTCCACGGGATATGACCTATTTAGGAGTAGATTTCTCTATCAAGAATTTTTCCTCACCCATGGTTCGGAATCGAGACTCTAATTAACACTTTATTTGGATGGTAACCTATCATGTATTGTATTATATTGTGTTAAATTATTTTAGTGAATAGAATGTTTGAATATATTGTATCATTCTCCGTCGTTATATAATGTGTTTGGAAGTTAAAAAAAATGTCTGAAGTTGTTTTTAGCTAATATTTAGCCATAATACATAAACATGACCCTTAACTTGGATTCAGCGGACAACTATGCCCTCCAACTTTGAGTGTACACAAATAGACACTTAAACTTGTATAAAATTGAACAAGTAAACACACGTGTCCTACATGGCATAATACACGTAGGACACAAAATTGCAATGTCGGGTGCCATGTAGGATGAATGTGTCTATTTGTTCAATTTTATACAAGTTTAAGTGTCTACCTGTGCACACCCAAAGTTAAAGGTAATAGTTGTCAACTGACGCTAAGTTAAGGGTCATGTTTATTTATTATGCCTAATATTTATATGCTTGAAGTCACATCAAGAAATTGTAGGGATATATTTGATCCTAATTTGAGAGAAAAAATAAAAGTTTCTTTTGGGAAAAGAAAAAAATATTATCTATGTTTTACTTCATACTTCTTTCGTTTTAATGTTTGTTCTACTTTTTTTTTTTTTATATAGTTCTTTAATTTCAATTTTTCACATAACATATTTAAGATCATAAGACTAAAAAATATTGTGGTACATTTGACATATCTTTATATAATATAACCTTAAAAATTCAAAGTATTTTCTTTATCAAACTCTGTATCAAATCAAATTATAACAAACAAATTGAAACCAATAATACTTGACCGATAAAACTATTTATGCAATTTCCATTATTAAATTTTTCAATATCCAACAAAGTCCACTATAGTAAAATATATTTTGTTTGCAACAAAATGCTGAAAAAACTCCGCTGTAGCAATGGCAATTCTCAAATTGATCATAGTGACGGTCATCACTTGGAATCCGGCTTCAAATCCCGGCAGCGGAATTTTTTTTATTATCAGAGTATCGGTTCTTAACGGTTTAAGGTTTTTTCTTAACTGATAAGACGATAGTAAATTACTCCCTCCGTCTCATATTAGATGCGCATCTTACTAAAATTATTTGTCTCATATTACTTGATCACTTACCCCTTCAATTAATATGACTTTTGAAAGTTTAAATAAATTTTGAAGATTCAATTTTTTTTTTCAAGAGGCTAATTATATGAACAAAGGGCAAAATAGTAAAATTGATCAACCTATTAACGATTTCTTAATCACTGTGTAAAATAGAAAGTACCCATCTATTATGGGACATAGGGAATAATAAACTACATTATAGGTAAAAGTTAAACTTTTGATATGTTGCCCATTTTATATAAGTTTTAATTTTTGCAAAAAGTAGAAGTTCAGGATATCTTGAGATAATGAACCTACTCAATTGATCAGAAATTTAACCTTATAAGCAAAAATTAGAACTTAGATAGAACTTATTGAAGCCCAAAAAGAAATTGGGCTGTCCTTCACCATAAAATAGTGGGCCTTCAAATTGGTTAAGCCGAGAAAATCGTGAAGATAGGCCCACTATCGTGAGGAGGATATATATATACATATATATCTATTTTAATATATATTTTTTATATATGATGTCTGAATTTAATTTTAAAAAGTCTAACTTCAAATATTATGTATGAAGTATTATATAGCTGAAATTTAATTATTTTTGTTTGACTTAAGTTATATGTACATTTTACGCAAAAATAATCAAAGTTGCAGTCTGATATTGTCAAATCTAACTTCTGATATTTCATATTTAATCAAAGTTGAAGTCTATATATATACTTATTCATGCCAGTCTTCCATTAAATTTAAATATAGTACTAGGTCGTGTAATTATAAAGTCACTAAGCTTTACAGAATTTTAAATCTGAAATTGGAAAAAAAAAAAAATACGAAAAGTTAAAAATTACTACCGCTGCCCAATTTTAAATGTATTAACTTTTTTCTCTTCAAATTTAGAGAAGTAGTGAGAACACCTTAAAACTCAACGTAGATTATTAGTATTATTCTTAAATTATTGACAACCTTAAAATAATCCCTTTACTTGATTAGCTAAACTTAAATACACATCCGATCTTGCATCATGAGTGAAATACTCCTCTAAATTCGCGCCAAGTTTAGATGTATTTTCAGCATTTCTCTCAACTTTTATTAAAAACTTCATGCTCATACAAGAGTTTGAGACCATTTATTATGTCATGTGGCAGATTGGAGATATATCGAGGGTATATCTAAGTTCAGTTCGTGCCAAGTACAAAGGTGTTTTCAATATTTCTCTCTCAAATTTATGTTTATTAGGTAAATGAACTTTTATATAATCAAGAAATTATATTAAATAGATATATGGGCGGCTCAACATAATTTGAGGCCTAAAACGAAATTTTAATTAGAGGCCTAAAATCTAAATAAACTTTATCTGTATTTATTTATTTTTCTAAATTTTTAGATGTAAATTATTACTTCATATCTTTTTTATAAATGATTTTTTCAAATACTTTTTTAATTATTATTTTTAGGTAAGATTTTATCAATTTAACATTGAAAAATATTATTTTATTGAGACAATTATTATATGAATTGATAACATAATTCTATAAGTAATAAGTTGATAAACATTAAATAAAGCTAAGAGTTAGAATCATAGAATCTAATTCAAAAAGTTGATAAGTGGTATACCCCACTTTAATATGAAAAGTTACGAAGAAATTTAAAAAAAAATTGTAATTCACTTTGTTCAACACTTTTCGATTATTGATTCATATTTTTGACAGAGTAGTACTCTAACTATCAAAGATTTGAAGAGATAGAGTGCAAAATGAGTTAAAAAGGATAAATAATGTAAGAGTTAGCAAAGAAAATGTAAGAAACCAAAATAATGTTTTCTTGATTTCTTCTATTTCAATGGGGTTAAGAAGATTATATATATGCACTTTTTATTATAAATAATTAATTTTTTTCATGAAAAAAATGAAAATAATTTTTTATTTGTAGAAATTTGAGTCCCCAAATATTGGAGGCGTAAGGCATTTGCCTTCAAATTTATAGGCATGAGCCGGCGCTGGATAGATATTATTCTACTAAACATAATTTCTATTAAAGAATATATCCAAACTAATTAAAAACATCATATAATATGCTTCGATCGATGTGAATTTTATTTATTTATTTGTAAGATGCAATGTTTATATATATATAAATTTATTCTTCCTACGTCTCTCAGCCCCTATTTCTCCACCAACCTTTTTGACCAATATTTTTTATTCCACCACTTTGATTTTTTGCTTTCACACAACAACTACCACCTTAACTCATTATTAGTTTCACATTTTTCTTAATATAAAAATAAAAATATCCAACCCCATATCTCCATTTTTTTTCTTGATCTTAATTGGGTTTAATGGATCCATCAATTATAATTAATGATGATGATGAACCTCAAGTAGAAGAAGATCAATTAATTAATTATACTTCTTCATCATCTATGGTTGAGACAAGTACAAGCCTTGTTTCAAGAAGTACAACTAATCATTTTGTTATGGGCAAACATCGTATGGCTGCTGCTATTTCTTCTCTTGATCAACAAATCCAATTTATTCAGGTTTTTTTAATTATGTTTTTTCTGAATATTTTCCTTTTTTTTCGACTTTTTAGAAAGATTGGGTTTATCAGGTTTAGGAAAGATAAAGGTAGGTAGTAGAATTTGAGGAGTTGATTAGACGTACAAAATATGACATATTTTTAGTTTACTAAGGACACGATCCTCGATAAGATTGGAGATAATGATATTGGGGATTAGGCCTTAGGGTAGATCGAAGGTAATATATAGCTAGTTGAGTATTCTCGTAATTTTATGTGGGAGAGGCAGGGGTTAGTCTCATCTTCTCTCCTTATTTAGTATATATTCACGTAGTATCTTACTCTTCATTTTTACTTAATATATTGTTTTATTTGCTTTGTTTATCTTATTATTTTATCGTGGTTATTTTCATTTCAATGCTGATTTGATTACACTTCTTTTAAGAAAACAGTCTATTGGAAATGTCCTTTTTACCCTACAAAGGTAGGATTTTTTTTAGCTTTCTAATTATCAATTAATATTTATTGTAACAAAATACTTGTAATTACTTTATAAAATCTAATTGTATTTTTTATTTTATTTTTAAAGTTTAAAGTTGAAGTTTTATGAATGGTAATGCAGGAAGAATTGGACAAACTTGAATCATATGGAGAGGCCTCTATAGTATGCAAAGAGTAAGTTCTAGACTATTCATTTATTTTCCTATTCACAATTATCTCAACGGGTTTTTCTTTCATGTTTGTCAAATTCGTATCGGATTTGAGTTATAATGGAATGATTGAGATATTTTTAGTTAAAGGTTTTGAGTTGGGAGTGATTTTTTGTTGTTGTTGGAAGTGTCACCCCAAAAATAAACACTGCACTGTACAAATTCAAAATTAGTAGAACTCTAATTTGAATACCGACTTTACTGTACATAATATTTAAAATCCGTACCACACTATGTTGACACGACATAGGTGTGTATGAGTGAGGGATCCATTGCGGATTTGGTCAACTTACCTTGGATAGTTTGATCACATTCTATGACTTAGAAGGATAGATTAATGAATTGGGTATTTTGTTTGATTTTTGGATTTACGTTAAATACATCATATATATATAACGTTAGAATGTTTTTTGATTACGTAAGATAAGAATAAAGTATTGGTATTTATATAGAATGAAGTTTTGTAAATTTTAGTTCAAATACTTTAACTAATCAAAATATATGCTTTATACATCATAATATATATTTATTTATCATACCCCAACACCCAAATGTACACTTAGATCAAGAATTCGATTTCTAAATTTATATTCGGATCAAGTATTCACAGCCATATTTAAACAACGTAAATTATCGAACCTCAGAACAAAATATATCTATTTATTCTAAATGAGTGAAGTATGACTGCTTATTTCTCCTTCTATTTATTGCAGATTTATTTCAGTGGTAGAATCCAAACCAGATGCTCTGCTTCCAGTGTAAGAATTATCAAAATTTTACATTTTTCTTTTTATTTGATACTCTTTTTTAATTTATTACTAGTTTTTCAAAATAATGATCTATTTTTATTTTCAAAAATAATTTATAAGTGTGAAATATTAGGGCTACTACCTACCCAATTTTTTTTATTTTTTTTTATAATTGGAAGTCAGTAGGAAAAGTTCAAAATAGATAAAGAATTCGTCTTTATAAGTGTTTTGGGAGTGGTCACAAAAGATCGTTTCTTCTTTGTTATTTGGTTTTAAAAGTAAGACTTATTTAGCACCAAGAGGTACAAAAATTCTACTTCATTTTGAAGTTTGACTTTAATATATCTAGTATTGTCTAGCATCGTCCGTAGCATGTAAAATACGAATTAATCGCAAGTCACAATTTTTTTTAAATTCGTCACAAACAAAATCTTAAATAAGTGAAGAGACAAAGAAGGATGAGTTATTCATGGATCGAGCTTCAAACTGTACTTCACTAACTTTCGAAAAATATGATTTAAAAAGAAGAGAGTTAGCATAATAAAAAGGAAACTTTCATAGAGATGTGTATTCCATTAACCAGATCGACCAACACATGATAGGCAATAAAAATAAACTCATTCGACTAATTAGTGTGTGATACAATATTCTTAAAATGTTTTTAATTTTTTCCCTTCCTTCCTTCCCTTTGAAGAATTAAACTTATCAATATATAATATAATCTATATATATTGATCGAAAAAAATAAATAGTGAATTTAATCGACTAATTGAATAAACAGAGTAAAATGATTGTTGGTTTGGTTTTGCAGGACAAAAGGGCCAGTAGATGTTAAATGGGATAGATGGTTTCAAAGAGCCAATGGGTCAAAACGTAACAAACGGTGGATCTAAATTTCTATATAAATGAAAGAGATACTAGTTTTGTTGATTCGAATTAAATGGTGTTATAAAATCGATTTATATTTCTATAAAATTATAGATTCGTATAAGTAGAAAATGAAAAATATACCTTCTAATATTATCAACAATTATGAGTTGTGTTTATCAACGTCATGATCATGAGAAGTGAATTATTTAAGGTTTGATTTGATATTTGAAAAACTCAAGAGCAACTCAATAAAATTAGTAATCTAAAACTAAAATTATTAGAAAGAACCTTACACTTATTTCATAAAATTTATTCAATTATCCGACATAAAATAAACTGATGGATAAACTCAAATACATAGTTTGCAAATCATTGAATTTGTGTCATTAGTCTAATACTGCAATCACATCTTTATAAAACACGAACTACACCAAAATAGTCACAGTCTATAATAGTTACAGATTATTGTTCCCAATATTCGTAGACGAATCTTCAATCAACAACTATTGAAAAACAGTCCTTTTATAAATCTAAAGAGATACAACTTCTCATAAACATTCTAATAATTGTAACATAAAATTGTTTTTCTCTATCACATAAGCAAATTCTTTGTGTTCATAACATTATGGTGTTCACAAGTACAAGTATCTCCAAACTTTGTGGGCTCACAAAAAGCTCTTATCAATTTGGGACCCCAATTTTCTTTGCATAATTTTGTGCAAGAATCTTGATCACATTTATAAATAATAATGTGAGATTTACCTTCTACAAAATAATAATTTCCTCCATTCACAACAAAAATCATCAATAGAACCAAATGAAATATCATATTTAGATCCATTTTTTTCTTCTTCTTTTTTGCAATATTGAGGGAATAGTTCTTGTGGTCTCTATATATAGATATAGATGTATATATAGTCATGTATCCATTGTATACATATTATGATTAATAATTAATTTCTTATCATTGAATGAATAGAAAAAGGATCCACGCATTACCAAAAGAAAAAATGGAAGATTAATTAATAAATTACCAAGTTTATATAATTTTAAATTGAAATTTTGATCTAATTACTTAAATTGCTTTTATGGAGTCAAGTTAAATATTTTTCTTATTCAAGCACCGTCTAGTCAAAATCAAGTTTGAATAGTTTTAATATTTTTTCCTCACATACAAATTACAAATAAGATAGGGGAGATGAATGTTGAAACAATTTTTTCTTTAATTTTGTAACAAAAATGTCAATCACTTATTGGAATCATTTTTTTTGGTTGTAAGAAAAAAGTGATTTTGTTATTTATCATATCACACCAAATATATTACTAGCTAGCAAGTGTATTTTAGATAATGATTTAATAATGAAGTACATGTTGTTTGAAGTAAAAATACTAAAAATTAGAAAATCAACCATTTTAATCATATAAGAGATCTCTCTTTTTTTATTTTTTTACATCTGATGTAGGACTCTTCAACACCCCATCTTACCATCTTACGCTCAAGACTGGACATTTGAAGTATGTTTAATTTAATATGGGGCTCAACATTGTAAATATGAATTGAGATGATTCTTGCTCTGATATCATAGTTTTAAAAAGATTATCCAAATCATATAAAGAGATCACATTTCATAATTGCCCGATTTGGAACTTCTTCACCCCCACCCCTCCCATGTTTGGGATTGAATGTTTGAAGTGTGAGAAATTTCACTATGGGAGTCCAATATCGTGAATGGGAATTGAGATGAGTGTACACCTAAAGGCGATATGAGCTCTAAGCCAGAGGTGTTGTTCTCAGTTGAACAAAAAACTCTAAGTCCATCCAAGGCACTTTGGGCTCAATAATGTGGATCGTACCAATAACTTGGCTCTAATCAACTTCAATAATAAGTCGGAAAAAGGGTAAAAAATACTACCCTATTTTTGTTTATTAATTAAGTTTGTCATCCGTTATACTATAAGGCTAAATATATCCCTAATGTTATTAAATTAAATACCCCTTATTTGAAGGGTCAAAAATACATCTTTTTGTCCATAAAATGATTTGGGAAAAAAAAAATATACTCTTAAACTTTGTGATTTATAAGAAAATGATACATTAAACACAAAACTAATTAAACCTAGGTTGAATCATAGGTGAAGGCATCAACTTTTTGGACATGTTTCATTGGCTCTTCCTTTTGGTTTAGTCTCTTATCTCAACGGTATGATTCTAGATATGATATGATATGAATTTTGTCTACTAAGTATGTGAAATTAATTTTTTTGTTGATTCAATCAAATTTATCATGATTTTATCTGGTCGAATCAATGAGATTCTTGATATTTATATTAAATTTATTTAGGCGCGCATTGCAAATTAATTGAATAGTCATGAGTACAAGGGTACTAATTATATTTAGTCATTGTTTTACATGATATTTTAATAGTGGCTCAATGAAGTTGATAACCCTGAATCAAAATATATTAAAAGACCTTAAACTTATTTCATAAAGTATAATTCATCAAATATGATACATAAAAGAAACAACCAAGACTTTCACCTAGTGATAATAACGTACAAAAATATTGTATTGAGTGAAAAAAGGTAGAGAATTAATGGATATATATGTTATATATTCACTTAGTTTCATATCTTGCACCACTAATAACGCCCTCCCTTAAAACTTGTGAGTATGTTAAGAACCCTTTTATAAGGGAAAACTTATAAGGAAGAAACGATAGACTCCATTATTGATATGCAAGTGCAGATTGAAAGATGTATATATGAATTAAAATGACGAAAAATGAAACAACTGATTCAGAGAAATCGAACTGGTATATTAGAGTGTGCAATTATTAAAAAACATGAAAAAGAAATAATAATTTGATTTTTCTAATGAGCAACTTTCACATATAGCAAACATAAAAATCATATTTGTATGTTATAGCTATAGTTTGCATAATTGCGCTCCATAGCAAATTTTATGTTTGCTATGGAGCTTTTGATTTGTATAATTCGCTAGAAACATCCAATTTTATCCAAATTGTTTGGTTTTGTATAAATTCATTTATACATTGTAATTTGTTTAATAAGATCTGTATTTGTATAATTATAAGTATATATGACGAAAAAATATTTGTATTTGTATTTGTATATACACTTTTCTCTTGCTTTATACAAACACAAACGCATTTTACACATTTTATACTGAAATGAATAAAATGGCTAATTGTATACCGAAAATGACTAATTGTATAACCGAATCAGATGACAAAAAAAAAAGGGATGTTTGCTGCGAATTACAATTAAAATAAACTATGGCTATAACATTTAATTTGAATTAATAGTTTGCCATTTTATACCATTTTCCCTTTTCTAATTTCATCTATGCCATAAGTGAACTCTTCCTTGATCCTTTATGGATGAGTGGATTGTGTTCACAAATACAAACATTTCCAAATAATGTTTCCTTACAATAAGCTTTTATTAATTTGGATCTATAAGCATCTTGGCATTTTTTTTAAGCAAGAAGCTTCATCACATGTAATAATAATTGTTTGACCATTTGCAGCATTAACAAATATCATCAAAAGAACCAAGTGAAAGACCATTTTTGGATGCATTTCTTCTTCTTTTCTTTTTTTATACCAAGATAGTAATATTTTTGCAATGTCGGAAAAAATTATTGTGCTCTATATATATAGTATGTATTTGATGTATCCATTTTACATTTTGAGATTAATAATTAATTTCTTATTGCCATTTTAAAAAGGGCAAATTACAGAAATCACATACTTTTAAGGCAAAATTACAATCTATCCCTTAAAAGTTTATAATTACAGAAATCCCTCAAACGGATACAATAATATAAGCGCTGATACATTAATCTGATGCGCGA
>NW_006240022.1:0-378 GCF_000226075.1 Solanum tuberosum
TGTCATAAAATTATAAAACATTTGACAAAAAGAAAATTTATCAAGTCTAACTTTAAGAAAATAGCTTTCAATGTAAAATATCAAGTCAATATTCATAAAACAAACGAAATTGAAAATATATCATAAGTTCTAAATTCAAACACAAAAAATTTAACATAATACTCTTATGTCGAATTTCAACATAACATACATAAATATGATTTAAAAGAAAAGGAAAACGTAACTCCATAACTTTATTCAATAATGAATTCTACTTTACTTAAAAATTAAAATACTAACAAAATTATACTAATGCTTTTTTTTAGATATTACGAGAAATTGCATGGAATCACATAAAGTAAAGGTTGAGAATAAGAAGGAAATGAAATATAAATAATA
>NW_006240022.1:506-9749 GCF_000226075.1 Solanum tuberosum
AAAAAATTAATTAGCCTGTAATTACACCATGTAATTATCAGCAATTCACGAGTCTGGAGCCTAAAGGGCAAAAAAATTGACCAAAGATTTCAAAAGGGAAACAAAAAAAAATTTGTAACCAAAAGGGGAACAGTTTAAATGGTAGGGCAAACGCCCTACCATGTAAATTAGGGTAGCAAGGTGCAACTCCCTATGCGCCTTACAAGGCGCAAGCTGACGTCTTTTTAGTTTTTTTGTGAAAGTAAATTCTCTAAAGAAGAAGGAGCAAGGCCCATGTGCCTTACAAGTCTAAAGGTGACCTGCGCCTATCCTTTCTTTTTTTTTATTGTTTTTTGCATTCACTTCAATTTATAGCACACCAAAATATTGGCACATGTTTAATTCAAGTATATAAAAGGACAATTTATAAAAGCCACAAGAAACTAATAAAAAAATTGATTAATCAATTAATCCTCAATATCATTAATTAATGGGAAAAATGACAAATTTATCCCCGAACTTTGATAAATAGTACGTCTACTATAATGACTTAAAAGGTCACTTTTGGAAATTTCGTAAAAATAAAATAAATTAGAGTAAAATAGGGTATAATAAAATAAATTTCTTTTCCTTTTCATTCTTTGCACGAGTTCATGCGGCATCCCACTGTCAAAACTAAAAACAGAGAAGAAGAAAGTAGTTAACAAAGATTGTTCAGGTAAGGTAAAATTTGACAGCGGGTGTGTATCGATAGGTCAGACATGCATCACTATGCTTGACATTGCATTGCAAATTTTTATCATTGATGAACTTGATCTAGTGTGTTGCTGATCTTGTGAGTGTCTTTCTGTAAAACTTGTTATTGATGAATATTGAGTGTTATTGAGAATATATAATCTCTTATTGATGTTGAGCTATATGCTTTGTAAATTGTGAACTGTTAGGTTGGGCTGGTTTTATGCAGGTTGTAGTTGTGTAGGATAGAATAGGGTGGAAGGAGTTCCCGTATTCTGTTCCCTTAGCTTGTGTTTAGAGGTTTGCTTGTTGAGTACCGTGTGGTTTGGTACTCATCCCTTGCTTTTACAATCTTTTGTAGGTTATGAGCTCAGATCTTCGTGATACCTTCCATTCTCTTCATTTTCGAGGCTTTCTGTGGAGATTTGAGAGGTAGTTGTTTATCATCTCATCGAACCTTCTTACTCTTGGTTATGATTTTTTTTTACTTGAAGGACAACATCATTTGAGACTTGCATATTTTATTTCAATTCTAGTATTTACATTAGAAGCTTGTGCACATGACAACCAGGTTTTGGGGATCGAAATACGTTGACTTGTTTCCATAATAGTAATTGTTATTGAACTTTGTTTTATTTCCGCGCTTTATCGAAATGATTGGGTTTTAGGCTGACTTGTCTTGGTAGGATACGACGAGTGCCACACATCCATTTTTGGGTTGTGACAAAAAGGTATCAGAGCCCCAGGTTCATAGGTCTCACGTGTATACAAGCCGAGTCTACGTAGAGTCTCAAGGATCGGTAAAGAGACGTCTGTACTTATCTCTGATAGGCTATAAAGTCTATTAGGAAACTTTCTTTTGTTTATTCTTTCTCATCGTGCGTGGTTACCTTCTTTAGTACTGAGCTATTGTATACTCTTTTGACATATGATGAGGACTAGAGTGACTGTTACTGGTGGTAGAGGGGAGGCACTTCCCGAGGCAGTTGTTGAGTCCCCAACTAAGGGTAGGGGTAGAGCCCGAGCTAGTGGTCATGCTCGTGGAACGACACTAGCCAGAGGTCGTGGCCGTGGAGCAGCACCAGTGAGAGGTCGTACTAGAGAGGCCTCAGATTGATGACAGAGAGGGCCAGGTTCCTCCAGAGCCTGCAATCACACCTTTGCTTTAGGATATATTATTGAGGGTGTTAAGTGTTCTTGAGAGCTTTACTCAGGGTGGTGGTGCGACCTCCACACCACAAAACTCTCAGACTAGAGAGGGGGCTCAGACCCAAGAGCAACATGAAGCTCCAGTTATTCAGGATGTGGTGGGGCAGCCACCAAAGGATCCCGTGGTTGAGAATGATCTTGCACCAGCAGTTGGGGTCAAGGTGCACCATTGGTTGTTCTGACAGAGGATGAGCAGCGTAGGTATGAGAAATTTCGAAAGATGGATCCACCTCAGTTTCAGGGTGGGAAAAGTGAGGACGCTCACGAGTTTCTGACTATATGTCGAGAGTTTCTAGAGGTTGTTGGATTAGCTGAGTCACATGGGGTTCGATATGCTACACTCCAGCTTTGTGGGCCAGCGAGAGAGTGGAGAGTCGTTTGAGGTTTGAGAATTTGAGTTACAGAGTATGAGGCCTATTTTTGCCAGTTGTCTAGGCATGCTTTGGCCATTATTCCAAACGAGACGCAGAGGATCCGTATATTCGTGAGGGGGCTGACTTTCTATATCAGATCGGCTGTGTTTAGAGCATCTAGAGAGGGGGCTTCCTTCAAGTCCATTTTGAGTGCCGCTAAAAATGAGGAATTGATGGAGAGAGAAGAGTTTGGGGACCCTAAGAGGGTCTGTACATTAGGTCAATTTCATGGTGTCTCATCTGGAGGCAGGGGATCACACAGAGGAAGTGGTTCCTTTCAGCAGCGGGGACCCGTTCATGCATCTATGCCGACATTCGAGGGTGGCCAGATACCTCGGGGTTCTTATAGTGCGGGTCACGGTTCATAGCAGTGACCTATGGGGCGAGGCAATTATAATGAGTTTTCAGGGTCCGCATATCAATTCTCGGGTCAGAGATTTTGCTTTTCTTGTGGAGATCCCGATTACCTGATGCGACTGTGTACTTCCCAGAGGGGTCGTAAAAGGTCCCAACCTAATTCTTCATTTCAGGCTAGACCACAGGTACCACAGGGTAAAGGCCTAGGCAGAGTTAAGTCAGGTAAAGGCGGTAGAGCTTCTAGTAGTGGTGTTGCACCTCAGCAGAGTGGGGGTAGAGTTACCACCCAGGCTGGAGGTGGCCGGGAGGGCCACTGTTATGCTTTCTCGGGGAGACCCGAAACAGAGACTTCTGATGTTGTTATTACATGTATGATCCCAGTATGCCATTGATCTGCGTCTGTATTATTTGATCCAGGGTCTACATTCTCTTATGTATCCTCCTATTTTGCTGCTGAATTTGATATGATATGTGATAGCATTACTGTACCTATTTGTGTTTCTACACCCGTGGGTGAGCCCTTAGTGGTGGATCGAGTGTATCGATCTTGTCTTGTTTCTCTAGCGTGACACTTGGATAGATTTAATCATTCTGGGGATGGTAGACTTTGATGTTATCTTGGGTATGAATTGGCTTTCTCCTTATCATGTTGTCCTTGATTGTAAGACTGTGACTTTAGCAATGCCTGGTGTTCCGAGGGTTGAGTGGAAGGGTGCTAATGACTCCTATCCTAGCAAGGTTATCTCATTTGTCCGTGCTCAGAGATTGGTGGAGAGAGGGTGTTTGTCTTACTTAGCTTTTATTCGGGACACTAGTGTTGAATCACCTCCCATGGATTCTGTTCCCGTGGTTCAGGAGTTTCTCGATGTATTTCCTTCTGATCTTCCAAGTGTTCCTCCCGATAGAGATATTGATTTTGCTATTGATTTGGAGCCGGACACTAAGCCCATTTCTATTCCTCCTTACCGTATGGCTCCAGCCGAGTTGAAAGAGTTGAAGGATCAGTTGCAGGATTTATTGAGTAAGAGGTTTATTCGCCCTAGTGTGTGACCTTGGGGTTCCCGTGTGTTGTTTGTGAAGAAGAAGGATGGGACTATGAGGATGTGCATTGATTACAAACAGTTGAACAAGGTAACAATGAAAATAAGTATCCTTTTCCGCGTATTGATGACTTATTTGATCAGCTACAGGGGGAATTATTGTTCTCTAAGATTAATTTGAGGTCTGGGTATCATCAGTTAAAGATTAGGGCATCAGATATCCCTAAGACAACTTTTCAGACTCGGTATGGACATTATGAGTTCCTAGTGATGTCATTTGGGTTGACGAATGCCTCTGCAACATTCATGGAGTTGATGAACGGGGTGTTTCGACCATACCTTAGATTATTTTGTGATTGTCTTCATTGATGACATTTTGATTTACTCCAGGACTGAGAAGGACTATGTCCGACACTTGAAGATTGTACTTTAGAGGGTGAGAGAAGAAATATTTGAGTTCTGGCTTAGCTCTATGGCATTCTTGGGACACATGGTGTCCAAGGAGGGTATTAGAGTAGATCCGGCCAAGATTGAGGCAGTTAGAGGCTGGACGCGACCTACTTTTCCTATCGAGATTCGTAGTTTTATGGGATTGGCAGGTTATTACCGACGATTTGTTCAAAGTTTCTCTACTATTGCAGATCCATTGACTAGTATGACTCGACAAGGTGTGGGTTTTCAGTGGTCTGATGAGTGTGAGGAGAGCTTTCAAAAGTTCAAGACGTTGTTGACTTCGGCTCCTGTGTTGACTCTACCTAAGGAAGGTGTAGACTTTACTGTGTATTGTGATGCTTCAGGAGTCAGATTGGGTGGTTTATTAATGCAGAAGGGGAAAGTGATTACTTATGCTTCGAGACAGTTGAAGTCCAATGAGAAGAACTACCCCACTCATGATTTGGAGTTGGCGACTGTGGTATTTGTACTTAAGTTATAGCGCCATTATTTGTATGGGGGTGCATTACGAGATATTCACTGATCATCGGAGTCTTCAGTATATCTTCAGTCAGAGGGACTTGAACTGAGGCAGCGGAGATGGCTTGAGTTGCTGAAGGACTATGATGTGACCATTCTATATCATTCGGGGAAGGCCAATGTTGTGGCCGATGCATTGAGTAGGAAGACTCCTAGCATGGGGAGTCTTGCAACACTTAGTATTGAGGAAAGACCATTGGCTAGAGATGTTCAGATGTTAGCTTAAACAGTTTTTGTCCGATTGCAGATTTCAGAGGAGAGTGATGGGATGATTGCTTTTATTAAGGCTCGGTCTTCTTTAGTCGAGCAGATCCGTGAGCACCAATTTAATGATGAGAAGTTATGTCTTACTCATTACAAGGTGTTGATAGGAGAGGCTATGGGGGCTGTTTTTGATTCTGATGGTGTCTTGAGAATCGGAGGTAGGATTTGTGTGCCCAAGACGGGCAAGTTGATTAGATTGATTCTTGAGGAGGCTCATTGTTCTCGATATTCCATCCATCCGGGAGAGGCAAAGATGTATCATGATCTGAGTTAGTATTACTGGTGGTGTGGGATGAAGAAGGATATTTCAGATTTGTTTCTTGGAGTTTGACTTGCCAACAGGTCTAATGTGAGCACCAGCGTCCCGAAGGTGTATCTCAGAGGATGCCTATTCCTACTTGGAAGTGGGAGCGGATCACTATGGAATTTGTTGTGGGTTTGCCTACCACAGTGGGTGGTTATGACTCCATTTGGGTGGTTGTTGACAGACTGACCAAGTCTGCCAACTTCATTCCGGTTCAGGTGAAGTATACGGCAGAGAAGTTAGCCGAGCTATATATCAGTCAGATTGTGCGATTACATGGAGTCCCAGTTTCTATTATATCTGATCGAGGTTCATTGTTCACTTCCCATTTCTGGAAAACATTACAACATGGTTTGGGTACTCAGTTAGATATGAGTACAACTTTTCACCCTCAGACAAATGGTCAGTTTGAGCGGACGATTCAGGTGTTGGAAGACATGTTTCGAGCTTGTGTGATCGATTTTGGTGCTAGATGGGATCGACATTTACCCTTAGCAGAGTTTTCCTATAATAACAGTTATCACTTTAGTATTCAGATGGCTCCATTTGAGGCGTTGTATGACAGACGGTGTAGATCTCCGATCGGTTGGTTTGATTCGGCTGAGATGGACTCTTTGGATACAGACTTGCTTAGAGATGGTATGGAGCAAGTCCGTATGATTCAGTATAGACTATTGACAACTCAGAGTCGACAGAAGAGTTATGCAAATCGGAGAGTTAAAGCCTTAGTGTTTATGGAGGGCGATCATGTTTGGCTTAGAGTATCACCCATGAAGGGTGTGATGCGGTTCAGCAAGAAGGGCAAGCTTAGCCCTAGATTCATTTGACCTTTTGAGATTTTGGAGTCGAGTGGGAGAAGGTGGCCTATAAGTTGGCCTTGCCACCTAGTTTGTCGGCAGTTTATCCTGTTTTCCATGTCTCTATGCTTCAGAAGTATATTCCGGATGAATCTCATGTTCTTTCACTCGATTTTGTGGAGCTGGGTCCAGACTTGACATTTGAGGATGAGCCTATAGCTATATTGGATAGGCAGGTTCGAAAGCTTAGGGCCAAGGAGATGGCTTAGTGAAGGTGCAGTGGAAGCACCGATCAGTGGGAGAGGCAACTTAGGAGACAGAGTCTGATATGCGTGCCAGATATCCTCAACTTTTTGAAGCTTCAGGTACTTTCTTTCACCTTATGTTTGAGGACGAACATGATTTTTAGTGGTGGATAATGTAATGACCTAAAAGGTCACTTTTTGAAATTTCGTAAAAATAAAATAAATTAGAGTAAAATAGGGTTTAATAAAATAAATTTCTTTTCCTTTTCATTCTTTGCACGAGTTCATGCGGTGTCCCACTATCAAAACTAAAAACGGAGAAGAAGAAAGCAGTTAATAGGGTTTAATTTGAATTCTCATCTTTGTAAACGTGTTGGTGTATCTATGTAGTAATTTCTTAAGAATCGGATAGAAATTCAATAATAATGATTCTTATATTAATGAAGTGAAGATGAGGAATTTAAATTTTTAGCTTCTTGAAGCCATATGTGGCTGCCGCACGTGTTGGTGGGTTTGGTGGCTTTAAAGGTGATAATTATTACTACGAAAGGATTTGTTATACTATTATTTACCTAGCTACTATTGAAATAGTTCTCCGGATTAGTACTTTAACAAATTAGTATTTTATTCTTTGATTGGAACATTAGCTTAAGGATTTTGGGGATAAGTGCTATGGATAATTATGGCATAGGGGAGGACACAGTGAGTAATAGTTAAGGATAGTACATGTGAATGGAGATGGTAGATTAGGATGAGAAATTGGTATAATTCTTGAATCCTGCAAATTGTTTCATCGTGGAAGTTATTTGGAGGCTAGTAGAGACAAATTAGTGGCTGGCATTAGAGAAGGCAATGAATGATAATAAAATAAAATTATTGGATAGAAGTATTGGATGAGAGAATAAGGTATATTGCTGTATGTTTGTACCGTGAGTTTGTTTTGGAAATTTAAAGGTAAGTATCGGGAATTGAATAAGTAATGGTAAGTCAATCATTGGTTGGAATAAAGGGTGTCAAAAAGAAGAAAAGAAAATATATGATGATGAAATGTTAATTGGCATCAAGAGTTACGAACTTGATTATAAAGTCTAGCGCATTTTTAGGTCAAGGTTAAACCTATAGTAATATGGGCGTTGTTTGTTTCGAAATCTTATTGTGAATATCTACTTGAATAGATTGCATTGATTTGGAAGCTCAACGAAAAGGGAAGGCTCAAGTCTCAGAGTGATTGTTCGGTTATTTGAGGCAAGTGGATTTCTAAACCCTTGTTAAGCGTATGGAATTCGTGTATTTCCTTGTGGTATATGTTTGGGAGTAATGGGAATTGATGATGGATTGACTTGTCCATGTTGAATAGTTCTAATGATGGAAAAAGGGTAATAAAAAGGCTTGTTGTTTAATTGTTGATGTTGTGTCACGATTGTATTGTTGTGAATTGTACATTGCTATTAAATTGGTCATCTTCTCATTATTTGTGTGAACATGTCATTTGCATTGTTCTGAGACATGATTGTGATAAGTGTTATGTGATAAGATGATGTACCATTTCGAGGGACGTATCGCGCGTTGGATGGATACTATATTTCGAGGGATGTATCCCGCACCGCGATGGTTACTATTATCGAGGGTCGTATTGCACGCCGCGATGGATGCATGGACAGATATGTCCCCCATGGGTCCCAGACTGAGAGACAGCGGGTGTGTATCGTTAGGTCAGACATGCATCACTATACTTGACATTGCATTTCTTTGCATTGCACATTTTTATCATTGATGAACTTGATCTTGTGTGTTGCTGATCTTGTGAGTGCCTTTCTGTAAAACTTGTTATCGATGGATATTGAGTGTTATTGAGAATATATAATCTGTTATTGATGTTGAGCTGTATGCTTTGTAAACTGCGAACTATTAGGTTAGGCTGATTTTATGCAGGTTGTAGTAGTGTAGGTTAGAATGGGGTGTAAGAAGTACCCGTATTCTGTTCCCTTAGCTTGTGTTTATATGTTTGCTTGTTGAGTACCGTGTGGTTTGGTACTCACCCCTTGCTTCTACAATCTTTTGTAGGTTACGAGCCCGGATCTTCGTGATACCTTCAATTCTCTTCGTTTTTTAGGCTTTCTGTGGAGATTTGAGAGGTAGTTGTTTGTCATCTCAGCGAACCTCTTACTCATGGTTATGATTTTGTTTTTACTTGAAAGACAACGTCATTTGAGACTTGCATATTTTATTTCCATTCTAATATTTACATTAGAGGCTTGTGCACGTGACAACCAGGTTTTGGGGATTGAACTACGTTGACTTGTTTTCGTAATAGTAATTGTTATTGAACTTTGTTTTATTTCCGCACTTTATCGAAATGATTGGATTTTAGGCTGTCTTGTCTTGGTGGGATACGACGAGTGCCATCACATCCATTTTTGGGTCGTGACATCTATGCCCTTCGTTATACTTTGCATCCATCTCAATCCCTGCCGTCCAATTATTGGTACACACATACCCCTCTCACTAACGGCCCCCTCATTCTGTACATGTGTCTAAATCCTAAGCAACTACCCAGTTGACCATTGCTTTTAACCCATAAACTAATAACCCGCCCCATAAATCCAATACCCACCCGATTCTCTCTAAAATCGTCATTTTTATCTTTCTTCACAGTTCACACTCAAAAGTTTTCTCAATCATAAAATATGATAGATTGTAATTAGCTCTTGCACATGCTTTAGATTCTATTTATTTTAATTTGATAAAAAAATCAAAAAAACTTCAAGCTGGGAAAAATATATTTATAAGTAAATTTAAGCAATAGATCTTAAATTTATGAAAATGGTGAATGATATGTTTTCTTGCAAAAGCTGTTTTTACTTTTATATTTGATGATTATGGTGAAGGAGTGTACGTCAAAGAAGAAGAATAGAAAAGGGGTAGGGG
>NW_006240022.1:10751-20593 GCF_000226075.1 Solanum tuberosum
TTCGCCTTCCATTTTTTTTATTTTTTGAACTCGATAATGAAGAGGGTGACTCGGAAGAATCTTCGGGCCTAAGTGGCCCATTCGATAATGCGGAAGAGAAAGGATTTGAGTTCAACTTGGACTCCATGCGAATTCACATGATACCAAAAAAACAAAGGGAACAAATTAGTCAAAGGAAAGTGACATGAAACAAATAATAAACTAGAGAAAGAAACTAAAATAGAATAAATGAAGCTATCATTCAACCACTTGAATTGGCCAAGGCAAAGAATATGCATATACGAACAAGATAACACTCACAATAAGCTTCACTCAAAACATTTAAACGATGAAAGTAAGACAATCGTTATGTCCTTATGATAGCAAAAGCAAGAATTAAAATGGTGAAGTTCAAAAGAGGCAGTGAACACTTGTGCCATTTTTATTTTAACTTAATGGAGCAAGAAGTGTTGCTTCATCAAAAAGTGGAGTATATTTTAACTTAATGCTTATATCTTCTGTAGCTAGCTCTAATAAAGATGGAGGGGAAGTCTAGGTTCCATAATCACAGATATAGGCTTTTTTGGGTGTGTAGTTAATCCATAAATCTCCTCCATGCTTATATCTTCTGGCCTCATATCTCCTGCTAATTTCCAATTGAATCCATGCAACAAGTTAGCCATTGTTGTTCGAACAACCTTCATACCAAGGCTATACCCTGGGCACCTCCTCCTTCCTGAACCAAATGGTAACAATGCGAAATTTTGTCCTTTCACGTCTATGTTATTTTCTATGAATCTTTCAGGAATGAACTCTTCTGCCCTATCCCAATACTTTGAATTTCTTCCTAAAGACCACACGTTTACAAAAACAGTTGTCCCTTTTGGTATGTCATAACCAGCAACATTACAATCCTCAATGGAGTAATGAGGAGGAAGCAATGCACCTAAAGGGTGAAGTCTAAATGACTCTTTGATTATGGCATCTATATAAGGTAGCTTAGAAAAGTCTTCTTCTTCTACCCATCGTTCTCTTCCAATGGCTTTGTCAAGTTCGTGGTGTGCCTTGTCCATGATGTTTGGTCTCCTCAAAAGTTCTTGAAATGTCCATTCTATTGTTGCTGCTGCAGTACCTGTTCCACCAGCTAGCAAATTCTGCCATTGATATATAGCGAAAAATACCAAGTATCAACAACAAATTAAGAAAATAGTCTATCTACTTGAATCGAAAATAAGTGAACTTACATTTATTAGTCCCATCATGTGATCAGAAGTAAGTTTAACTTCAAGATTAGGGTCATTAGAAAGGTGCAACAGAGCATCAACCATGTCCTTTGGAACAAAATCCCCTGTTGTTTGCATCTTTGTTGCGTTGTGATCGTCAAGTACATATTTGTAAAATTCTGTGAAATTCTTCCCTAATGCCTTCATTCGCTTTACGTATCCTTGCAAGTCAAACCAACTAAACAAAGGTATCCAATCTCCAAGATTCATCACCCCACCTAGAACAAACCACTCATCCAACATCCATTGCAATCTTTCAAGTGTTGCTATTGAAGTATCTGAGTTTGACTGATCACTACAATATTTGTCACTCATAGCCATTCTGCTTATAGTGCGAAGAGTAAATCTAGATAAATGGTCTTTAAGCAAAATTGGTTTTCCTGAGTGAGGAAAAAGACGAGAAATCAAAGTTTGTCTTTCCTCAATACGAATATACTCTAATGAATCAAGCCTCTTGGGACTAAATATCTCGGTTAGGCAAATTTTTCTAGCTTGACGCCAATATGCACCGTAAGATGCCCATAGCATGTCTGAGTAGTTAAAACCAGTGTACTTACCAGCTGCTAATGGAGGGCGAGAAGCAAAGATAGTATCATGTGTTTTCAATATCTCTTTAGCCATTTCTGGAGATGATGCGACCAAAACAGGCTTTGAACCGAATTTTAGTAGCATTAAATCTCCATATTTTTGTGAAAGATGGTGCAAAGACTCATGTGGGAGTGAACCAAGGAGGTTCAAATTGCCAATAATTGGCCATGGCTTTGGACCTGGTGGTACTTTCCTTTTCGGATGGTTGAATATTTTTAAGACAAAAGCTAATGCTAGTAGCCATGACCCAAACACTATGAAAACCCAAGAGATTTCCATCTTTGATATTATAAAGTGACTGAAGTTGAATAGATATAATAATTCAAGAATGCTTCAGAAATATTTATAGGACAATTCTGCCACCATATATTATTACTCCCTCTATTGCATATAAACTCAATTTATATTTCATATGTCTTATATTAGTTGATCATCTTACTAAAAATAGTTGTCTTTTACAACTAATTCTTTTTAAAAGTGTTCACATTTGTTTGTAAAATTTTCAATGAGTTTTTTAAGGGGTGAATTAGTAAAATTATCTTCTTATTTATGATTTTTGAATATGCGTATAAAAAGAAAAATGATCAACTAATTTGAGATGGGGAGAGTATTTTTCTAGGAGATAAATTGCACTACTTACAAAATTATATTTATGATTTCACAAAGAGCAATAGTAAAAACTATGACTTAAATTATGTCCTTAAATATTTTTCTTAATAAATGTGCATTGATTCACAAATTCATTTTGAGAAAAGAGCTAAGAAATTAATTTGTCAATATAGAGTTTAATTTGTGCACAACTCTTTTATGTCACTTTGGAAAGTAAGCATTTGTTTAGGCTATTAAGTGTTAACTATGATTTACTCATTAGAGAAAAGACTATTTAAGAAATTTTTTGATGGTTTTCATATATTATGATTTTATTTTATTTTTGCCATTTTGGAATTGATAATCCTAAATTGTACGTAAATCCCTTTTTTCTTTGCGGAAAATAATTTTTGGACGATTACACTTTCAACTTTGGCTTGCCTTACTTTCAATGCGTAATCTTATCTCTATGATTTGTGACCTTTAATTTATGTTTATTTATATAGAATAAATCTGAAGAATAATTAAATGTCAATACTACTATGAATTCTCAGAATTTCATATTATAATTTTATATCGCATGACCAAACGAGCCCTTACTAGGAATGACAATCGATAGGACAAAGGAAAATTCCAATGAGATAGAGTGAGAGAGAACATGTGAAGGAAAAACTTTAATTTTGAAAATTTTTAATAAGGTAGACGAGGTTAGTGGGTCTGACCTATAATTCAGACCTATGTTTTATTTTATTTTGGACAGATATTTTATTCTGAAGAACTTTCTAATTTCGTCCTTCCATTATATTATCTCCTTCCATTTTTCTGAAGAACTTTCTAATTTCATCCTTCCATTATATTATTTCTGTCCATTTTTAATTATAATAATTTTCTTTTTAGAATTAAATAATAATAACTTTGATTAACATTTATAATCTATTTTTTATCATATTGATTTGTAAAAAAATGAAAATTTATAGTATTTTTCGTATAGTTTTTGAATATCTAAATTTTTTGTTTAAAATATCAAAATTAATGTAAGCTTAATTTAACTTTGAAAAATTTAGTCAAGTTGACTTTCGAAAAGCAACAACATGACAATTAAAAATGGACAGAGGGAGTAGTTTTCATCAAGTACTGTTCAATAACACTAATGTAAAAACCTAACCAAGTAACAATACGATATGTTTAGTAGTGTGATTTAGACTAAATTAGGGGTCGTTTGGTTGTGAACAAATTATCTCAGGATTAGTTATTCTGGAATAACTTATCCAACCACACTATTTTCTTATCTCACGACTATTTATTTTTATCCCTAACACCAAACGACCCCTAAAAATTCAAAATAATTATTTTTTCTAACTTATCTTTAATTAAATAATATCCTCTCCAGTTCATATTAAGGGCATGTTTGGAAAGCCATCTGCTAATTGGAATTAATGTGAATACTAGAGTAGTAATTACTAGCCTAGTAATTACACATACTTGTTTATTTGCCACAATGTAATTACATTGTAATAACACCTGTGCTGTTTGGTTGAACAAGTGTAATAATAAGGTTGTATTGATTTTTAAAATAAAAAATTAATTATTTAAAATTAGAAATTTATATTAGACAAATAAGAGTCTTTATAAGGATATTAAATTGAATATTTAAGATATATATTGTCTTTTAAAAATATATTAATTAGTAAACATATATTCTTAACTAATATTATAGAAAAATGATTTATATTTTTTAATTTAGTATATTTTTTTATTAAAATAATCATAAAAACTAAAATACATAATTTCTATGAACATCATGAAATGCATGTTTGATAAAAAAAATTAATATTGTAAATATAATGTCATAAAATTATAAAACATTTGACAAAAAGAAAATCTATCAAGTCTAACTTTCAAAAAAATAGCTTTCAATGTAAAATATCGAGTCAATATTCCTAAAACAAACGAAATTGAAAATATATCATAATTTCTAAATTCAAACCCAAAAAATTTAACATAATACTCTTATGTCAAATTTCAACATAACATACATAAATATGATTTAAAGAAAAGAAAAATGTAACTCCATAACTTTATTCAATAATGAATTCTACTTTAATTAAAAATTAAAATACTAACAAAATTATACTAATGATTTTTTTTAGATATTACGAGAAATTGCATGGAATCACATAAAGTAAAGGTTGAGAATAACAAGGAAATGAAATATAAAAAATATAAAAAATATTTTTAGAAAATATTAGAATAATAATAATAAAAAAGAATGTTGAAATAAAAAAATAAAAAAAATACATTAAAACGAAAAAATAGAAATGAAAAGAAGAAATTAAAAAGTAATTAGCTTGTAATTACACCATGTAATTATCAGCAATTCACGAGTCTGGAGCCTAAAGGGCAAAAAAATTGACCAAAAATTTCGAAAGGGCAACAAAAACAAATTTGTAACCAAAAGGGGAACATTTAAATGGTAGGGTAAACGCCCCTACCATGTAAATTAGGGTAGCAAGGTGCAGCTCCCTATGCGCCTTACAAGGCGCAAGCTGACGTCTTTTAAGTTTTTTCGTGAAAGAAAATTCTTTAAAGAAGAAGGTGCAAGGCCCATGCGCCTCACAAGTCTAAAGGTGACCTACGCCTCTCCTTTTCTTTTTCTTTTTTTTTAGTTTTTTGCATTCACTTCAATTTATAGCACACCAACATATTGGCACATGTTTAATTTAAGTATATAAAAGGACAATTTATAAAAGCCACAAGAAACTAATAAAAAAATTGATTAATCAATTAAGCCTCAATATCATTAATTAATGGAAAAAATGATAAATTTACCCCCGAACTTTGATAAATAGTACGTCTATTGTAATGACCTGAAATGTCACTTTTGAAAATTTCGTAAAAATAAAATAAATTAGAGTAAAATAGGGTATAATAAAAAAAATTATTTTCCTTTTCATTCTTTGCACGAGTTCATGCGGCGTCCCACTATCAAAACTAAAAACAGAGAAGAAGAAAGCAGTTAACAAAGATTGTTTAGGTAAGGTAAAATTAGACAGCGGATGTGTATCGTTAGGTCAGACATGCATCACTATGCTTGACATTGCATTGCACATTTTTATCATTGATGAACTTGATCTTGTGTGTTGCTGATCTTGTGAGTGCCTTTCTGTAAAACTTGTTATTGATGAATATTGAGTGTTATTGAGAATATATAATATGTTATTGATGTTGAGCTATATGCTTTGTAAATTGTGAACTGTTAGGTTGGGGCTGGTTTTATGCAGGTTGTAGTTGTGTAGGTTAGAATAGGGTGGAAGGAGTACCCGTATTCTGTTCCCTTAGCTTGTGTTTAGAGGTTTGCTTGTTGAGTACCATGTGGTTTGGTACTCACCCCTTGCTTTTACAATCTTTTGTAGGTTACGAGCCCGGATCTTCGTGATACCTTCCATTCTCTTGTTTTCGAGGCTTTTTGTGGAGATTTAAGAGGTAGTTGTTTATCATCTCATCGAACCTTCTTACTCCTGGTTATGATTTTGTTTTTACTTGAAAGACAACGTCATTTGAGACTTGCATATTTTATTTCAATTCTAGTATTTACATTAGAGGCTTGTGCACGTGACAACCAGGTTTTGGAGATTGAACTACGTTGACTTGTTTTCGTAATAGTAATTGTTATTGAACTTTGTTTTATTCCGCACTTTATCGAAATGATTGGGTTTTAGGCTGACTTGTCTTGGTGGGATACGACGAGTGTAACAAATCCATTTTTGGGTCGTGAAAAAATGGTATCAGATCCCAGGTTCATAGGTCTCACGTGTATACAAGCCAAGTCTACATAGAGTCTCAAGGATCGGTACAGAGACGTCTGTACTTATCTCTGATAGGCTATAAAGACTATTAGGAAACTTTCTTTTGTTTATTCTTTCTCATCGTGCGTGGTTACCTTCTTTAGTACTGAGCTATTGTATACTCTTTTGACATATGACGAGGACTAGAGCGACTGTTACTGGGGGTAGAGGGGAGGCACTTCCCGAGGAAGTTCTTGAGCCCCCAATTAAGGGTAGGGGTAGAGCCTGAGCTAGAGGTCATGCTCGTGGAACGACACTAGCCAGAGGTCATGGCCGTGGAGCAGCACCAGTGAGAGGTCGTACTAGAGAGGCCTCTCTAGAGCCTCAGATTGATGATAGAGAGGGCCAGGTTCATCCAAAGCCTGCATTCACACCTTTGCTTCAGGATATATTATTGAGGGTGTTAAGTGTGCTTGAGGGCTTTACTCAGGGTGGTGGTGTGACCGCCACACCACAAGACTCTCAGACTAGAGAGGGGGGCTCAGACCCAAGAGCAGCATGAAGCTCCAGTATTCAAAATGGTGGTGGGGCAGCCACCAAAGGATCCCGTGGTTGAGAATGATCTTGCACCAGCAGTTGGGGGTCAAGGTGCTCCATTGGTTGTTGTGACAGAGGATGAGCAGCGTAGGTATGAGAAATTTTGAAAGATGGATCCACCTCAGTTTCAGGGTGGGAAGAGTGAGGACTCTCACGAGTTTTTGACTACATGTCGAGAGTTGCTAGAGGTTGTTGGATTAGCTGAGTCATATGGGGTTCGATATGTTACACTCTAGCTTCGTGGGCCAACGAGAGAGTGGTGGAGAACTTATTCGGGGGCTTTGCCAGTTGGATCTCCTCCAGTGACTTGGGTGAGGTTTTCCAGTTCTTTCCATAACCGTTTTATCCCTTGGAGCGTGAGAGAGGAGAGTCGTTTGAGGTTTGAGAATCTGAGACAGGACAACTTATCAGTTACAGAGTATGAGGCCCATTTTTGCCAGTTGTCTAGGCATGCTTTGGCCATTATTCCAGACGAGATGTAGAGGATCCGTAGATTCGTGAGGGGGCTGACTTTCTTTATCAGATCGGCTGTGTTTAGAGCATCTAGAGAGGGGGCTTCCTTCCAGTCCATTGTGAGTGCTGCTAAAGAGGAGGAATTGATGGAGATATAAGAGTTTGGGGACCCTAAGAGGGTCCGTACATCAGGTCAATTTCATGGTGTCTCATTTGGAGGCAGGGGATCACACAGAGGGAGTGGTTCCTTTCAGCAGCGGGGACCCGTTCATGCATCTATGCCGACATCCGAGGGTGGTCAGATACCTCGGGGTTCTTATAGTGCGGGTCACGGTTCACAGCAGTGACCTTTGGGGCGAGGCAATCATAATGAGTTTTCAGGGTCCGCACATCAGTTCTCGGGTCAGAGATTTTGCTTTTCTTGTGGAGATCCTGATTACCTGATGCGACAATGTACTTCCCAGAAGGGTCGTGGACGGTCCCAACCTAATTTTTCATTTCAGGCTAGACCATAGGTACCACAGGGTAAAGGCCGAGGCATAGTTCAGTCAGGTTGAGGCGGTAGAGCTTCTAGTAGTGGTGTTGCAACTCAGCAGAGTGGGGGTAGAGTTACCACCCAGGGTCTACATTCTCTTATGTATCCTCCTATTTTGCTGCTGAATTTGATATGATATGTGATAGCATGACTGTACCTATTCATGTTTCTACACCCGTGGGTAAGCCCTTAGTAGTGGATCGAGTGTATCGATCTTGTCTTGTTTCTCTAGCTTGGTGCGACCGCCACACCACAAGATTCTCAGACTAGAGAGGGGGCTCAGACCCAAGAGCAGCATGAAGGGATGGTATACTTTGATGTTATCTTGGGTATGAATTGGTTTTCTCCTTATCATGCTGTCATTGATTGTAAGACTGTGACTTTGGCAATGCCTGGTGTTCCGAGGGTTGAGTGGAAAGGTGCCTGGATTGTAAGACTGTGACTTTAGCAATGCCTGGTGTTCCGAGGGTTGAGTGGAAAGGTGCTAATGGCTCTTATCCTAGCAAGGTCATCTCATTTATCTATGCTCAGAGATTGGTGGAGAGAAGGTGTTTGTCCTACTTAGCTTTTTTTCGGGACACTAGTGTTGAATCACCTCCCATGGATTCTGTTCCCGTGGTTCAGGCGTTTCTCGATGTATTTCCTTCTGATCTTCCAAGTCTTCCTCCCGATAGGGATATTGATTTTGCTACTGATTTGGAGCCGGACACTAAGCCCATTTCTATTCCTCCTTACTGTATGGCTCCAGCCGAGTTGAAAGAGTTGAAGGATCAGTTGCAGGATTTATTGAGTAAGGGGTTTATTCGCCCTAGTGTGTCACCTTGGGGTCCCCCTATGTTGTTTGTGAAGAAGAAGGATGGGACTATGAGGATGTGCATTGATTACAAACAGTTGAACAAGGTAACAATGAAAAATAAGTATCCTTTTCCGCGTATTGATGACTTATTTGATCAGCTACAGGGGGCATTATTGTTCTCTAAGATTTATTTGAGATCTGGGTATCATCAGTTAAAGATTAGGGCATCAGATATCCCTAAGACAACATTTTGGACTCGGTATGGACATTATGAGTTCCTAGTGATGTCATTGGACTCGGTATGAACATTATGAGTTCCAAGTGATGTCATTTGGGTTGACTAATGCCCCTGCAACATTCATGGAGTTGATGAACGGGGTGTTTCGACCATACCTTGATTATTTTGTGATTGTCTTCATCGATGAAATTTTGGTTTACACTAGGACTGAGGAGGACCATGTCCCACACTTGAAGATTGTACTTTAGAGGTTGAGAGAAGAAAAATTGTATGCCAAGTTCTCAAAGTGTGAGTACTGGCTTAGCTCTATGGCATTCTTGGGACACGTGGTGTCCATGGAGGGTATTAGAGTAGATCCGGCCAAGATTGAGGCAGTTAGAGGCTGGACGCGACCTACTTCTCCTATCAAGATTCGTATTTTTATGGGATTGGCAGGTTATTACCGATGATTTGTTCAGAGTTTCTCTACTATTGCAGATCCATTGACTAGATTGACTCGACAAGGTGTGGGTTTTCAGTGGTCTGATGAGTGTGAGGAGAGCTTTCAAAAGTTCAAGACGTTGTTGACTTCGGCTCCTATGTTGACTCTACCTAAGGAAGGTGTAGACTTTACTGTGTATTGTGATGCTTCAGGAGTCGGATTGGGTGGTGTATTGATGCAGAAGGGTAAAGTGATTGCTTATGCTTCGAGGCAGTTGAAGTCCCATGAGAAGAACTACCTCACTCATGATTTGGAGTTGGCGGCTGTGGTATTTGTACTTAAGTTATGGCGTCATTATTTGTATGGGGTGCATTACGAGATCTTCACTGATTATCGGAGTCTTCAGTATATCTTCAGTCAGAGGGACTTGAACTTGAGGCAGCGGAGATGGCTTGAGTTGCTGAAGGACTATGATTGTAACATCCGACAATTTGAAATAGCTAAGAAGAGGCTTAGAATTTGAAAATTTTCATGGAAAGAAATTGAAAATCTGGAAAATTTTGGCTAAGTATGGAAAAG
>NW_006240022.1:21176-24344 GCF_000226075.1 Solanum tuberosum
TCGCCTGTAATCGCGCCCCAAGAGGGGCTCTGAAGCCCAACCCTTGGGGCGGCACGCCACTCAGAGCGCTAGCAGGCCCTCTTTGAAGTTTTTGGCCTGGCGCTCCGCGCTTCTCAGAGCGCCAAGAGCGCCAAGCTTTCCCATTCTTTCCATGCCTTCTCATGCATGTTCCTAGGTGTTATACCTATGTTCCCTAGTTGTTTCCCACACCCCAAAGTGTTTCTAAACATCCCGAACTCATCTAAACACGTGTGATCATATACCTTGAATCCATAGTTCAATTCAAGGCAAGTTAGTATCAAGTAAAAGAGAAGTTAGAGTCAAGTCAAGTTAGGTCAAGAAGTAAGTTCAAGCAAGTCTTCCAAGCTTTTCAAGAGTCTTCATTGAACGTTTTAACTTCATTTTTAGACTCAAGTTTCAAGTCAAGCAAAGAGCTTAAAGTTTCAAGCCAAGCAAAGAGCTTAGAGTTTCAAGCTAAGTAAAGAGTCTCAAGACTCAAGATAAGTCAAGAGTTTAACGTTGAGTTCATTTCTCAAAAGCTATTAGGGAACTAAGTATTCCCAAAGAAGCTTCTAAATGTTTTTTTTTTATTACATTTGAGTAAGAAAGGAACTATGATTCCAAAAGAGCCTTTGGGCTAGATTTTGAGTAATTATCTCATTTAAAGAAAGACGTGTTTGAAACACTTATGAGTCAAAAGCATTTTGGGAGTAGTATCGAGCACCGATTTGGGGACGCGAGTTCATATTAAACTCAACTCTCCATAAGAACCATGTAGCCAACATGGGAGTTAACGGGTCATACTTTTTAGATGAATCCGTAAAGTTAAGCTAGTGGATCCACTTAGTAAAGTTAGCTTCCTATATCAAAACCAGGTATAGGATGGTCCTCAGGCAACGTGAGGTAAAACGTTGTATCATTAGCTTCCTATATCACGGCAAGGTATAGGATGGTCCTCAGGCAACGTGAGGTAAAACGTTGTATCATTAGCTTCCTATATCACGGCAAGGTATAGGATGGTCCTCAGGCAACGTGAGGTAAAACGTTGTATCATTAGCTTCCTATATCACGGCAAGGTATAGGATGGTCCTCAGGCAACGTGAGGTAAAACGTTGTATCATTAGCTTCCTATATCACGGCAAGGTATAGGATGGTCCTCAGGCAACGTGAGGTAAAACGTTGTATCATTAGCTTCCTATATCAAGACAAGGTATAGGATGGTCCTCAGGCAACGTGAGGTAAAACGTTGTATCATTAGCTTCCTATATCAAGACAAGGTATAGGATGGTCCTCAGGCAACGTGAGGTAAAACGTTGTATCATTAGCTTCCTATATCAAGACAAGGTATAGGATGGTCCTCAGGCAACGTGAGGTAAAACGTTGTATCATTAGCTTCCTATATCAAGACAAGGTATAGGATGGTCCTCAGGCAACGTGAGGTAAAACGTTGTATCATTAGCTTCCTATATCAAGACAAGGTATAGGATGGTCCTCAGGCAACGTGAGGTAAAACGTTGTATCACCACTCATATTCATAGTGGTGGTTTGTCGGTTAGAGAAGCTCCCACTTCCAGCCCAGGGTGTAGGCTCGGGGCGTGACAATGATGTGACCATTCTATATCATCCGGGGAAGGCCAATGTTGTGGCCGATGCTTTGAGTAGGAAGACTCTTAGCATGGGGAGTCCTGCAACACTTAGTATTGAGGAGAGACCATTGGCTAGAGATATTCAAATGTTAGCTAACCGTTTTGTCCGATTGCAGATTTCGGAGGAGAGTGATGGGATGATTGCTTTTATTGAGGCTCGGTCTTCTTTAGTCGAGCAGATCCGTGAGCACCAATTTAGTGATGAGAAGTTATGTCTTATTTGAGACAAAGTGTTGATAGAAGAGGCTATGGAGGTTGTTCTTGAATCTGATGGTGCCTTGAGGATCGGAGGCAAGATTTGTGTGCCCAAGACGGGCGAGTTGATTAGATTGATTCTTGAGGAGGCTCATTGTTCTCGATATTCCATCCATCCAGGAGCGGCGAAGATGTATCATGATCTGAGTTAGCATTACTGGTGGTGTGGGATGAAGAAGGATATTTCAGACATTGTTTCTTGGAGTTTGACTTGCCAACAGGTCTAGTGTGAGCACCAGCGTCCCAAAGGTGTATCTAAGAGGATGCCTATTCCTACTTGGAAGTGGGAGCGGATCACTATGGAATTTGTTGTGGGTTTGCCTACCACAGTGGGTGGTTATGACTCCATTTGGGTGGTTGTTGACAGACTGACCAAGTCTGCCCACTTCATTCCGGTTCGGGTGAAGTATACGGCAGAGAAGTTAGTCGAGCTATATATCAGTCAGATTGTGCGATTACATGGAGTCCCGGTTTCTATTATATCTGATCGAGGTTCATTGTTCACTTCCCATTTCTGGAAAGCATTACAACATGGTTTGGGTACTCAGTTAGATATGAGTACAACTTTTCACCCTCAGACAGATGGTCAGTTCGAGCGGACGATTCAGGTGTTGGAAGACATGTTTCGAGCTTGTGTGATTGATTTTGGTGCTAGGTGGGATCGACATTTACCATTAGCAGAGTTTTCCTACAATAACAGTTATCACTTTTGTATTCAGATGGCTCCATTTGAGGCGTTGTATGACAGACGGTGTAGATCTCCGATCGGTTGGTTTGATTCGGCGGAGATGGACTATTTGGATACAAACTTGCTTAGAGATGCTATGGAGCATGTCCGTATGATTCAGTATAGACTATTGACAGCTTAGAGTCGATAGAAGAGTTGTGCAGACCGAAGAGTTAGAGCCTTAGTGTTTATGGAGGGCGATCATGTTTGGCTTAGAGTATCACCCATGAAGGGTGTGATACGGTTCGACAAGAAGGGCAAGCTTAGCCCTAGATTCATTGGACCTTTTGAGATTTTGAGTCGAGTGGGAGAGGTGGCCTATAAGTTGGCCTTGCCACCTAGTTTGTCGGCAGTTCATCCTATTTTCCATGTCTCTATGCTTTGAAAGTATATTCCGGATGAATCTCATGTGCTTTCACTCGATTCTGTGGAGCTGGGTCCAGACTTGACATTTGAGGAGGAACCTATAGCTATATTGGACAGGCAGGTTCGAAAGCTTAGGACCAAGGAGATTGCTTCAGTGAAGGTGCAATGGAAGCA
>NW_006240023.1:0-9732 GCF_000226075.1 Solanum tuberosum
TAAAAATGAGCTAAAATTTCAGCATGTTTGTCTGAATTTCTTTTTTGTTCTTCAAATTCTAACACTCAAATATATACCAAATAAGCTTATATGTAAAACATAAGTTCCATATATTATCAAGAACAAAACTTTCCTTTCATGCTCTAGCCTTTCTTGTAGATCTGGAAAGAAGTAAGTACATCGTCTGTGGGATGGAAGTATGGACTCCTTATATGGTCTTCGGTAATATGAAGAACTAGGTGAAGATGCTAGGGAAATTGAGTCGAGAAAAGTTCCTTTGACTCTGGTAAATGCGGCAAAGAAACACTGCCATCCTCAATTTTCTTCTCATAGGCACCTTATTTTCTTTCTTTTAATAATTCTGGATGATATCTTTAAGTAACGATGTTGCAATCTCTTACTAAATATAGAAATTGGACTATCAAGAGAAGAAGTAGAAGAATAAATAGAAGATAGTTGGACTAGGTGAATTTCCTATATACTTGGAACTATTATTGTCTCGATCCCTAATCTACTTGGAGTTTCACGATACTTATGTGGTTTAGTTAGAGTGTGCTAGATCCATATTGGTTGGAGAATGAACTGGTGGTCTACTTATATGAACCTGGACAATTCCCCCTCATGAGCTAGCTTTTTGGGATTGAGCTAGGTCCAGATGCCATAGCTTTACATGTTTCATGTTCTCATGTTGTTTTCACGTGATATAGGACCATGTGGTGGTGCCATTTTATAATGTCAACCGATATTCCTATAGAGCTAAAATCCATATGAGGCTTGTCCGCACAGCTGAATCTCCTAACACCTTATCTCCTCTTGTCTTCTTGTCCATGTCATTGGCTTGAGATCCGATTGTACTATTTTCTCTTCCTCTTCCGAGTTCCGAGGGCATCTTGTCTCTTTTCTTGCCACGTACACCTGCACGAGTTTTACTCAATGCAATATACTCACACAAACTCAACAATCAAAGCTGCAATAGAGAAAATGAAGAGTCAACATTCTAGGTAACTTTTCAGTTTCTTGATTTTTTTCTTCAGTTCTTTATTTGGTGTCCAACTACATTTTGATGTGATTTCTCTGTAAAAGGTGAGTTATATGTCTCTACTGATATAGGTATTGAAATGTTTGAACTTTTTTTTTTATGGATTTATGATTTTTTTTTTAATTTAAAAGCACTATAGAAGAGCTAAACAAAAGCGGATCTAGAATTTGGTGCTAGGTTGTGTTTTGTGACAATTGATACAAAAGTTAACATTGTTATAAGTTTGTAAAGATTTACCCAAGAATATATGTAGTCACATTACGTTGTACACATTCATAAAATGTTTGATGAATATCTTTATATGTACAAATGATTTTTTTTAAATTATAAATGAAGTTAATGTACTTATGACATTCTTTGTTGTTTTCTTTTTCGTAAAACCATGGGACCTAAGGAAGAGCATTATGAAAAAGAGGTCATCGGAAAGTCCTAAAAGATGATGCAAATGGAATATCAACCAATCAATTCGGAGAAAGTTCCTCTATTCTACCAAACCTTGCATGGATTTACTTGTTGGATTGCGATCCCATGAACTCGTCTAATGAGGAGGAAGGGAAGGCCGAAGGAGAGAAGTCGGAGCAATAAGAAAAGTCAACATGAAAAGAAAATCATTATCGAGACTGGAGCAATTTCAATGAAAAATTTACAATAAGAACAATGAAACTAAGCTCCCATAGGAAAATGTGAAAAAGTACAAGTGAGTAAGAAAGAGAATAAGTAGACACACACGTCTTATGTAACATAATACACATAGGACACCACATATGACGAAAAATTGTCATGTAGAACCCCATGTCGGAAGAATGTGCCTATTTGTTAAAAAAAAAATCAAGTTTTAAGTTTTTCTTTTTTGTGCGCATCCAAAACTAGAGGGCATAGATATAAGTTGAGTCCAAGCTAAATGACATATTTATGTATTATATGCTATAGATTTAATGTTATCCGAGTTTTTTTTCAATCTCGACATAGCAGGATATCAGTGCACTGAATTTTTCTGATTTTACTTATAGAACATGGTAACTTTTCTATGCTTGATTCGGAATATGAGAGTCAAACTTATTGATGCTTGCTGTAAATTTATTTGTAAAATCATTTATCTTTTTGATTTTTTTTACATATTTATAAAATTATAAAAAAGTTATGATAAGCCATAATAATTATCAATTACAAATAAAAAAATAAAAAAATTACTCATTAGTCATTATAGTTCTCTAAATAATAATTAAAGACACATAAATTCAAAAGAAAGAAGTAATCTCCATTTCTTGTAATTTGTAACCGGGTCAATTTGGGGAAACAACCTAAATAATCAATCTAAAATTTTAGACGGATTTGAGCTAAATATGTAACCAAAATTAATCCTTAAAATTCGTTTTGAGAAAAACAAAAAACACGGGACTCCTCAAAGAGTAAAAAAAGAAAAGATATGACAATTTGAATTTTTCTTGCAAGTTTATTTGCGTTGGGAACAACTTCTGAGTTCTGACGTACGCGACTAGAAGTTAAGAATTCTCGTTTGATTCATGCATTTTTTTTTTGAATTGTGACCTTGTAAAAACTAAATATCATACGTTTTTGTTTGAGGTTTTATATGACTTGTCAAGGCTTACTTCGGACATTTCTGATTGAATATTGTTTTACTAAAGTTTTATCTAGGTGGCTTATGCTAACTTAAACATTTTTTTAAGGACAAGTAAACATTGATTAAAATTTAAAGGCATAATAGAAAAATGTTCCTTTTCATTTGACTTTAATTTGTATTTATGCCTCAGAATTTTTAGTGTACACAAATAGACATTAAACCAGTATAAAGTTGAACAAGTAGACATATGCATCCTACACGACCAAATTATTTCTGTGTGACGTCCTATGTGTATTATTTCACGTATTATGGATATGTCTACTTGTTCAATTTTATACAAATTTAAATGCCTACTTGTGCACATTCAAAATTGGAGGTCATAGATTTCAGTTGAGACTAGTTAAATTGCAAATTTATGTATTTTGCCAACTTTAAGTCATATAGATTTGCTTTGTTCATGTATATATGTGCTTGTCATGTATGGTTGGAATGCATGTAAAAATGAGCTAAAAATTTAGTCATGTTTTTCTGAATGTCTTTTTGTTCTTCAAATTCTAACACTCAAATATACGCCAAATAAGCTTAAGTTTAAAACATAAGTTCCATATATTATCAAGCACAAAACTTTCCTTTCATGCTCTAGCCTTTCCTGTAGATCTGGAAAGAAGTAAGTACCGACTGAGGAAGAAAGTGTATTCGATAATTTCCTGGACATATATAGTAATCAATGATTTGTGAAGATCGCAATATAATTGTTGGAGTCCCACATCGTTTGTGGGATTGAAATATGAACTCCTTATATGGTCTTCGGTGATATAAAAAATTAGGTGAAGATGTTAATGAGACTGAGTCGGGAATGTTCCTTTGACTTTGGTATATGAGCTAAAGGAACACTGCCATCCTCAGTCTCTCTAATATAATCATCTTTTTTTTTTTAACAATGCAAGATGACATCTTGAAGTACTGATACTGCAATCTCTCACTAAATATATAAATTGGACTATCAAGAGAAGAAGTAGAAGAAGAAATAGGACATAGTTGGACAAGGTGAATTTCCTATACACTTGGAGTTTCACGATACTTATGTGGTTTTGTTAGAGTGGGCTAGTGTCACATCCCAAAATCCGGATGTGATGGCACGTGTCCATTTCCCACCGGACACGTCAGCCTAACCCAACCACAACGATAGAGAAGTAGAAATACGAGAATAAAAGATAATAAATAAGCGGAAGACTTTAATTGAGACTCAACACTACCCAGAATTTGGTTGTCACATGTACAAACCTCTAAATGCAGAATTCGAATAAAAAATACAAGTCTCAAAGTATAGTTCTCGAATAGAACAAAACTGAAAGTAAAGATAACTCAAGGGCACGTCTGGAATGAACCGCTACCTCTCGAGTATGTCCCGAAGCTCAATCTGCTAAAGAAAAATACTAAGCCAAATCTGAGAGATAGTTGTCAACCTACACAATTGTGTAGAAGCAAGGGTGAGTACCGAAAACCACAGGTACTCGCAAGTAACTCTAAACTAAGCAAAACTAGCAGCTACAAACAACTCCTTACAATCCCAACCGAACCACCGAAACTTCAATCTAGCAGCAAACCAACCAACCTATACTAAACAGATCATATTCAACAGCCAGAACCAACAGTATATCCTCATCAACCTCAGATCAACAAATAAGAGCAAGTAGATCAAATTCCACATAAGAAGGGTAAACCGATACAATCCACACATCACAGACAAAGATAAGGCAAATGCGATGCAAAATGCAATAATGATGTCATGTAGTCGTGATGCATGTCTGTCCTACGATACACATCTGTTGACGTAATCAGTCCGCGCTGAATACTCAAATCAGAACCCATGGGGGCCACACATGGACCATGTATCACCGCCGGAACCAGATCCCATCGGCATCCAAATCGCTAGCCGGAGCTAGTCCATCTCATATATCCCTAGCCGGAGCTAGTCTCAACTGTGTCTCATATCCATCCATCCTCATATCAGTGTCTCAGAACTCATGCAACAGATAGTTCACACATGGGATGAATAATGAATATGCACATGTCATCAATCACAATCATATCACGATCACATCATAGTATTACACATCATCTGTCTCAACATCAATGTCTGTATCAATCATAGCCTACTCATGCTCTTCTATCCCCTCAATATCAGTTATCACATGACTTATTCAACAAATTCAAGTCACATATAACACATTTAGCTCGTTTTATTCCCCATCTTTCATTTACAACAATTCCAATCAACAAATAAAACCCATCCTCAATCCCCATTACTCCCCAACACAATTAGGAAAGTAGTCATGCGTAGTCTAAGAGTTTTACAAAGTTTGGAAGCCAATTGCCTTAAAACGAACTCCAAAAGTTACTTGACTTGAGCCTTTCCTTTCCGAGTAGAATCCGGATCACGATAATCTATTCAAACAATTATTCACAATCACAATTCGAGTCCAATGACACCAAAATCAAGAAATTTAGGGAAAAAGGGCAAAACGGTCCAAAAGTCTCATACCGGAAAACGATACCCAAATCTGGAAATTTTTGATGTAAAATGATCCTTAAAGTATTTGGAAGCTAATGGTGAAAACCAATTTGAAAACGGAGTTGAAATCAATTCACAAACTCAATTTGAAGGAAAAATCCACGTTCTCGAAGAAGCCTAAAATATTCGGATCCAAAACCCCGACTCGAAAATGAAATATCTCTTGAAAAACAACTTACTCATGCTTAGATAAGTTCAAATATGAAATTTCATCAAAAACGGAGTTAAGATCGACCTTGAAATTCTCAATTTATCAAACTTTAACTTTACCGGGAAAGTCCAAATTGTACGCGGTTAATATGATGAAAATAATCGATGAATCAATAATTTTATGTTAAAATCAGTTTACCCATAACATAAGGATCGTAAATATACCTTTTTCATCAAAAAGGGAGTCCAAATCGATAAAACCCCAATTTTTCCAAGAGGTTTACGGATAGGGAAAATAAAACCAGATAAAGAAATTATGAGAAAATGTCGAATTGAAGATTGAATACTAACCCTCATATTAATTCAAGAAGAAACCCGTAAGAATCACTCCATTCCGATCTCTAGAACTCCCGATATGCTCAAAATACCAAATGAACACAGTCTGAGATTTTTATAACAGTACATGGCTGTTATGCACCAGAAAAACAGCAGTTAATCTTTCACTAAAAAGGCCGTAATTTCCTCATACGATAGTGAAATGACCCGATTCTTTTTTGTAAATGTCTTAAATAATGATACGGACCTGCTCATTCAATCGGAGCTCAATTTCATGCTCGTTTGCCCAGTCAAATATCATTTCTACTCGGTAAACAATTATTTCTTATTTGCGATAAAAGTCCAATCTCGGGTTAGCGAAAATGCACCAAAATTTGCAGATAAGTCCTATAATTCATGCTCAAAATTTCAGAACCTTCAGAATAATTTTTCGACCTTTAAAACTAATAATGAACCCTTTAGTTGCCACAATTTGCTGAAATAGTGTCAAAGCATCCAAGAAGCTTAAAAGCTCACCCAAAACTCATTTGGCACTTCCCGAACACAAACCAAATATGCTACTAGCTTGAAAATGACATTTCGGACTCAATGAAATCGTCAGAATTTGAATTCGAGGTCTCCTTGCCCCGGTATCCGATAAGGCGTCAAGAAACTAACTTTAGGCTCAAAAACTCGAAACGCACTCGGGGCCTCTAAAATTCAACCAAGACTCATTCTAGACTTAGAATCACCCCCTGAATCCAACGGTGCCCTCGGAATTCCATTTCGAGCACCGGAACCTCGTTTGTTGACCAAAGTCAACTCTTGATCAAAATTTCACAATTTTTGCAACTTAGGACCTCAAATCTTCGTTTTAACTCCAAATTCGACTCCGTAAATTCTCATAGACCCGTTTCGACATTCTAAAACGGCTGGAATTGACGGAAATCCGATTCGAGTCTCGAAACTCCAAATGACTCGAAATAGCACTTTTAACCAAACTTTAACTCTTAAAAACTCAACTTTCCAAAAACTCAATTTTTCTCCAAACCAACTTCGAAAATACAACAATTAGGACTCGGGGAAACTATCGGGAGGGGTAAAACGGTCATTTTATGAAAATTTCCAAAAATGACCTTTAGGTCATTACTGCTAGATCCTGTTGGTGTTTTTTTTAAAAGTGGGGCAGCACAAAAAGATTGAAAATTTCTCTCAATGGATTGAAATGACTTTCAATAGCTTTCAATAATTTTATTAAGCATTGAGGGGCTTTAAATAGCCAACATATAACATATAATCTGCATAATTTAAAATTTAAACAACCTAAAATATCTCAACAACATAAACAAACTAACTAAAATTCAAAATTCAAATTTATTCAAACTAAATAACTTATTTTGCTAAAAGTTACTGCAGTAACTAAAAGCAAACTTCAACAGATCCCACATTGGTTGGAGAATGAATTGGTGGTTTGCTTATATGGACTTGGACAATCCCCCCTCATGAACTGGCTTTTTGGGGTTAAGCTAGGTCTAGATGCCATATATTTACATTTTTCATGTTCTCTTCCTGTCCTTCCGGGTATGGTTTGCCTAGTTCATCTGACCGAGGACTGTTGAAAAGCAATGGTGTCTATAAATTTAAAACCCTAAAGTAATATCTCTCGAGTCATATCTTCCGTATTTTTCGAATAGGTTGCTTTTAGCATCGGAGAAATATGGAAGAGATGATTGGAGAAATATTTCTAGATGTTACGTGCTAATGAGCTAATGCAAACAATCGGTATGTCCAAGTAGCTTCGATATGTCGAATAATTGCAACTTCCAGATATGTAAGTTTTATAAAAAATATCATTGGGTACGTGTTCGACAACATTTTGGGAAAGGCCAAGCAACATATATATTTATCATCTTCTTAGTAATCTAGATGCACAATATGTTGGATAGGGGGCTTTTTTTCCTTTATGGTGCTACGCTTAGATTTCTGTCACATTATCCCCTGAACTGTTTCTTAACCAAGATGGAAATGCTTGTTGTTAACACCCAATTTTTGCTTAACATTTTCAAAATTCGTAACTTTTAAGTTTTATTCATTCAATCGTACAAAATGCATTTTTTCTAATTTTAAATAAGTTTATAGATTCTTATCCTTATTTCTCAAAATTTTAGATTTTTATTAGTTAATTTTTTTTAATTACATTATTTTTTGTCACAATCAATTGAATATGTTGTGAATATCATGTCTTTCATTAAATCATTATTTTATGTTAAATTGCATTTTTACATGCCATTCATTTTATTCGTTACATTTGTTAAGATTCATTTTATTTGTTACTTTTATTAATATTCATTTTTTTGTGTTTTTCGTACAGTCTAGAAATACATTTAAATACGGATGAGATTGCATACACAAATATTTTATTAATAGGTGGTTTTAGCCCACGATTTTAAGATAGTGGTATTCTACTAAGGCAGTTTTTGGTCATTAAGTTAGTGGTGATGGATAAGATTTTAGAGAATGAGTGTAATTTTCAGATTTTTTAGTCTTATAGAAATTTCTTTAAGTTTTCATAATTTTCCGGTGACAAGTTCACCGGAGCTCTGTCGGGATCCGGCAAGTCCACCACCAAATACCCCTTTTTTTTTCCATTTTTCCCAGTAGAATTCACCCAAACTAGCAGGACCCCAACTCTTTTCTCGGTAAAACTCCAACAATATTTCAAATCTCTTTCCCCTTTTTTGTCTCTTTTCTTAGGGATAGGCATAAGTACCCCTAGACTATGACCGAAATCCCAAGACACATCTAAACTTAACTAAGATCCTATTACCCCTGAACTCATTTTTCGTATTTTTGTGCACCTTTTGTGCTGATGTGGCACCTTCAACTACCCAAGTTAGTTGTGTTTGTACACACTCACCTGCCACGTGTGTAAATATCATTTTTCAAATTATTTTTATTTTTAATTAAATTAATTTTAAATAATTATAATTTTTTTAAATTGTTTTTTTTCGTAATTCTTTTTTAATATTTTTTTAAAAAATATTCTTATTTTCTTTATCTTTTATTTAAATTAAGTTAATACACATTTTTTTTTACCTTGTATCAATTTTTTTTACCTACATTCATTGTTATTCTCTTTTATTTATCTATTGATTTTATTTTCTTTGTCTTTCATTTTGATTTGATTTCAATTTACTTCCAAATGTCTTGTATCTAAAATAAGTTAATTTTGAACGGATATCATAATAAGTGAAGAAAATCAAATAAAATAAAAAAATAAAATTAAAACGTTAAAATTAAAGGACACTTAAATTATTATTTTAAAAATATACACATAATTTTTTAAAAAAATTAAAATTGAAAAGATAATAAATTAATAAAAAAAATTAAAGTGAAAAGAAATTAAAATAAATATTTTACAAAGAAAGAAATAAAAATAATTAAATATATATAAGTTTAATATCAATTAATATGTGTATTAACTAATTATAAAGTTACCAATAAAAAATGACATGTGTCCAATTTGTGCACTCATCACTTCCCTTCAAGAGAGTGTGCACACTCTCTATGCTATGTCAGCGTTTGTGGGGTATTTATTCCATTTTAAATTAGTTTCGGTCATAATCTAGAGGGGATACTTGTGTTTTTTCCTTTTTTTTTTAATATATAAATCATTACTTTATGTTTATGTTTTTTTTTGGGTAAGATTTGTTCTATTTTGATTGTGTTGATTACTTCCATTCATAGTGTTTTATTAATATTTTTGTGTTTGGACTAATTTCCTTTTCACTATTTTTGATGATTTTTGTTAGAATGATTCAAATTTTTAAATTTCGTATATATTTTTATGCCTACCACCAAACAAGCCCCCATGCCCCCCCCCCCCTCAAGCAAAAAAAAAAATTAAAAAATTAAAAATTACTTTTGAAAAATGTTTCAAATTTTAAAATTTCTTTTACCTCACTCAATCCCTACCCCGTCCCCCCCAAAAAAAAACTCTTTTGAAAAATATTTTAATTTTTTAAAATTTTCTTACGCAACTCCCCCCTCCCCATCCCATCCCCAACCCTT
>NW_006240023.1:9870-19806 GCF_000226075.1 Solanum tuberosum
TCGGGCGCCACCCCCACCCAGGCCACCCCATCAACCTGATTAATTTGGGCAACAATCTAAGTGATCAATCTAAAATTTAGACGGATTTGAGCTAAATATGTAACCAAAATTAATCCTTAAAATACATTTTGAGAAAAAAAAAACATGGCACTCCACAAAGAGTGAAAAATAAGAAATGAAAATTTGAATTTTTCTTGCAAGTTTATTTGCATTTGGAACAACTTCTAAGTTTTGACGTACGCGACTAGAAGTTCAAAATTCTCGTTCGCATTATTTTTTAATGGTGACCTAGTAAAAATTAAAGATCATACCACTTCGCTTGAGGTTTTATATGACTTGCCAAGGCCTACTTTGGACATTTATGATTGAATATTGTTTTACTAAAGTTTTATCCAACTGTATTATGCTAACTTTTTTTTTTTTAGGACATGTAAACATTGATTAAAATTTAAAGGCATAATAAATAAATATTCCTTTTAATATGACTTTAATTTGTATTTATGCATCCGAATTTTTGGTGTGCACAAATAAACACTAAACTAGTATAAAGTTGAACAAGTAGACATATGCGTCCTTTGTAGCGTCCTGCATGACCAAATTATTTCTACACGTCCTATGTATATTATTCCACGTGGGATGCATATGTCTAATTGTTCAATTTTATACAAATTTAAATGCCTACTTGTGCACATTCAAAGTTGGAGGTCATAGATTTCAATTGAGACCAAGTTAAAGTGCAAATTTATGTATTTTTCCAAACTTAAATCACATAGATTTGCATTTTACATGTATATATGTGCTTTAGTCATGTATGGCTGAAATGCATGTAAAAATGAGCTAAAATTTCAGTCATGTTTTCTGAATGTCTTTTTGTTCTTCAAATTCTAACACTCAAATATACGCCAAATAAGCTTAAATTTACATGTTTCATGTTCTCTTCCTGTCCTTCCGGGTATGGTTTGCCTAATTCATCTGACTAAAGACTGTTGAAAAGCAATGGTGTCTATAAATTTAAAACCCTTAAAGTAAAATCTCTCGAGTCATCTCTTCCGTATTTTTCGAATAGGTTGCTTCTTCTAGCATCGGAGAAATATGGAAGAGATGATTGGAGAAATATTTCTACGCTATATGTGCTAATGCAAACAATCGGTATGTTCAAGTAGCTTCGATATGTTGAAAAATTGCAACTTCCGGATATGTAAGTTTTATCAAAAATATCATTGGGTACGTGTGCGACAACATTTTGGAAAAGGCCAAGCAACATAGGCATTTATCCTCTTCTTAGTAATCTAGATACACAATATGTTGGATATGTGGCTTTCTTTTCCTTTATGGTGCTACGCTTAAATTTCTGTCACATTATCCCCTGAACTGTCTATTAACGAGGATGAAAATGTTTGTTTTACATAATCTTTGTTTAGCTAAGATGACTTTCGAAAGATAAAACAAAGATAAGTGACTTTGATGACCAATTACTACAAGGCGAGTGACCATTCAGGCAACCAACTCTAATTTTCTTTCGTATTTAGTTCGTTTCTTCCTATAGTAAAAGTAGAGTGCCAAGTAGCTTCGATATGTCGTTCAATTGCAACATTCTGGATATGGCTCGAATCTATACATTTATATTTGACAAAGAAGAGCAGAAACATAACAACAAAGAGGGGAAGATTGGACAAAGGAGGAACAAAGGTGAATATTCTGTCAAAATATGTTTAGCTTGAGGGCTATTTATCTTCATGTTAGTAATTTTTTTCTTATAGAGAAACTAGAGTGCCAAATGCTTTTTGTCAATTCTATGCATTTGGTTTCCCACCCGATATTCAGTACCCACACTGGAGCCTGGCTAAATCTAAATTCGTGTAGGGAAGTCTCATATCGGGGGTGAAACGCTCCCTAAGAAAGGCGACTCCGTATTCAAGGAGACTCGAACCTGAGAACTCTTGGTTAAGGATGAAGAAGTACTTACCACTCTTTATTTCTTCCTTTGAGTGAATTAATTATCTTGTCAATTCTTGCTCCTTATAATTTAGTTCTGTCATGAATTTGTTTATTCATGCTCATCTTTACCTTACCAAAGCTATTTCCTTATTTTCGCCTCTTTTTTCGTAAATGTTTAGTGAATAACAGAAAATGCATAATACATATATAAATGTGTTCTATAACTTGACCTCATTTCATACTTAAGCTCTCCAACTGTGGATGTGCACAAGTAGACACTCTAACTTGTATAAATTTGAACAAGTAGACACATGAGTTCCACGTGGCATAATACACGTAGGACACCACAAACGATGCAAATTGCCATATAGGATGCCATGTAGGACGTGAGTGTCTATTTGTGCAACTTCATACAAGTTTAAATATTTACTTGTGCACACCCAAATTGAAGGGCATAAATGTGAAATGAGGTCAAGTTAAAGGGTACATTACTACCTAAAATATTATATCAGAAGAGTGAATTATGTAGAAGTCTGGCTTCTCATTTTGCAAGTGTTACTGGTTACAAAAAATATTATATTGGACGTGGACATACTAGTGGAAGTTTTTGTCTATTTAATTATGTTCGATCCATAAACTTTCCTTTCATGCTCTAGCCTTTCTTGTAGATCTGGAAAGAAGCAAGCACTGACTGAGGAGGAAAGTGTATTCGAGAATTTCCTACACATATATAGTAATAAATGATTTGTGAAAATTGCAACATTATTGTTGGAGTCCCACATCGTCTGTGGGATGGGAATATGGACTCCTTATATGGTCTTCGGTAATATAAAGAATTAGGTGAAGATGCTAGGGAGATTGAGTAGAGAAATGTTCCTTTGACACTGGTATATGCGACAAAGAAACACTGCCATCCTCAATTTTCTTATCATCAGCACCTTTTTTCTTTTTTTAAAAATAATTATGGATGATATTTTTAAGTAACGATGTTGCAATCTCTTACTAAATATAGAAATTGGACTTTCAAGAGAAGAAGTAGAAGAATAAATAGGAGATAGTTGGACTAGGTGAATTTCCTATATACTTGGAACTATTATTGTCTCGATCCCTAATCTACTTGGAGTTTAACGATACTTATGTAGTTTAGTTATGTCACGACCCGGGAGCACCCCCTAGTACTCGACCTCGAAGAGGTCTAATACAAGCCTCTTAGCATTCATTCATCGCATATACACTAAAACCATAATGAATTTAAAACTTTCTTTACCAAGAAAACATTTAATTAAAAAAAATAGCAAGCGGAAGACTTTCTAGACTTTATACATGATGTCTCATAACCATCTAATACTTTAGAGTACAAAATTCGGGACTAATCCCGTACACAACTTAAACAATACTAAAAAGACATAAAAGAACATATTGGGTATTGTCCTCGAATCTATGAGGACTCACCAAGTCTTCATCTTCAACACTTAGAAACCTATCAAATAGCCATGACATGTCATCATCTCCAAATCCCTACACTTTAGTCCAAAAAGGGAAAGAAAGGGGTTAGCACAATTAAGTACTAAGTATGGAAGCCATGCAAAAAACATGCTAAAAGGGACGTTTATTGGAGAAACATGCTTTTATGCCATTTGGTAAAACTTCATGAAAAAAATACAAGTAAGCTTTTTTTTATCATTTCTTGACCTCTATCTCAAGTTACCCAAAGCCACACTTAAGTGAAACATGAAGTGACCGCCCATACAATCTCTTCATATACACCTAAGTATTCCTAAGGGTTACCATAGATAAGGAAATTTACCATTACAATATAACATACTAAGTCAATGTTCACATATAAAACCATAGCCAACCGTATACATACTCAACATATATTCATATACAACCCATGCTTAACTTTAAAAGAACACATGTCATTTCATTACCATAGGACCTCTACCTAATATAACCTTAAGACACACTTGAGTAAGACAAGAAGTGACCGCCCATACAACCTCTTCAAGCACACTTAAGTGTTCCTCAAGATTACCTTAGATAAGGACATTTCCTTTACAACATAACATCAATAGACCAACATTCTTTAAGAAACCATTTTGGAGACATTCAAGCACATAAGGGGACTTTCACATAATAGTCGTTAGACTTAGGGAACTCACTTTAGTATCTTCAAAGCCTACTCGTGCCATGTGTAGATAGCATCCCATACTACTACCTACACGTTGTAGAACCTATCCAATAACTAGAGTGCACATCCCACATGATGGGAATAGGCATAACCGACATAGACCATACTAGCTAGGCATGGAATCCGGAGTCTATCCTACTCCGTGGAGGTTGTTCTACTTGCCAAAGGTAGAACTAGTAAGCAACCCATGTAGGCACATGGTTTAGGGGATGTCCAAGGAAGTTCATTGTGCCTAATCTCATACTCAACTAGGCCACCTTCCTAACCACATCCACTCGGTGCTAGCCTTGTTTCCCATAGAGTATTCAATCACATATGTACTTAGAGAAGGTTCCTTTTCTAGTTCAACCAACTCATAGTACCTCTTCCCAAGAAAGGCCCCATTTCTTAGTCATGGCCAATCAAGGTTCATAAGGATAGCTCATTAAATCCCCCTAGAAGGGTGCCTTAGGCCTACCGATCCAAGGTTCATCATTTCACACATGAGAAGGGCTACCACCATTAGGTCTACCGATTTCATGGTTTTACATTTACTTAGGAAAGCTAGACTTATGAAAGGGCACCATTTCTTAGTTTTGCCCATTTCACACATTCATGCATTCAAGACTTTAAGTAACAAGGAGGGACACTTTAGTCTACCAACCAAGTCACAACATTTTCATTTAAGGATACTTCATAATCCAACATCATTTCATATATACATCATGAGAAATCATACTTTAACTCACAATGCTATCCACTTTACATAGGATCATCACAAGATCACATAAACTCATTCACATCATACCTTCACATATAGCTTCACATAAAACTCATTCACATCATTCCTTCACATATAGCTTCACATAAAACTCATTCACATCATTCCTTCACATATAGCTTCACATAAAACTCATTCACATCATTCCTTCACATATAGCTTCACATAAAACTCATTCACATCATTCCTTCACATATAGCTTCACATAAAACTCATTCACATCATTCCTTCACATATAGCTTCACATAAAACTCATTCACATCATTCCTTCACATATAGCTTCACATAAAACTCATTCACATCATTCCTTCACATATAGCTTCACATAAAACTCATTCACATCATTCCTTCACATATAGCTTCACATAAAACTCATTCACATCATTCCTTCACATATAGCTTCACATAAAACTCATTCACATCATTCCTTCACATATAGCTTCACATAAAACTCATTCACATCATTCCTTCACATATAGCTTCACATAAAACTCATTCACATCATTCCTTCACATATAGCTTCACATAAAACTCATTCACATCATTCCTTCACATATAGCTTCACATAAAACTCATTCACATCATTCCTTCACATATAGCTTCACATAAAACTCATTCACATCATTCCTTCACATATAGCTTCACATAAAACTCATTCACATCATTCCTTCACATATAGCTTCACATAAAACTCATTCACATCATTCCTTCACATATAGCTTCACATAAAACTCATTCACATCATTCCTTCACATATAGCTTCACATAAAACTCATTCACATCATTCCTTCACATATAGCTTCACATAAAACTTATTCACATCATACCTTCACATATAGCTTCATATAGGACTTTACATATAGCCTCATTCATATATAATAATATAACAATACAATAACACTCATATAATGCCTTCAAGGCCATAATCAATACACATTCAATAAGTACACACCTCCACCATAAGTGGATCAATCCAAACAAGAACAATTTCAATATAGCATGAAAGTAGGTCAACTTACCATTCTCCAAAGCCATAATCACCATTATCCAATTCTCAACAATTCTAACATCACAAGAGAATTTACCCATGACTTGCCTACAAGGCCATAATTCTCAACTCATCCATACACCAACAATCCACCAACAATAGATATAGATAACAATAGGAATCAATAATACAATTCAATCTAAGTACAATTCCATCAATACCCAAGCATTATCATAAAACCCACTTCATAAGCCAAACTTAGAGATTTAAGGAGATCATGGGTCCATGGAGTATTTTCATCTTAAATCGTCAATACAACAACAATATAACCATAAAGTGCCATTAGAAACCTTTTAAAACCATTTGGTGGAAGAACCCATGAGATAGAGTGAAACCTAGATTTTTCATACTTTGAAATAACTTTGGATTTGGCTCCTTGAATGGAAATTTAGACAAGGATCAAGACCACCATACCTTTGCTATGATCTCCCACGAAATTTGATGAAGAAAGCCTTTCGTGTTGTTTTCACGTGCTATAGGACCATGTGGTGGTGCCATTTTATAATGTCAACCGATATTCCTATAGAGCTCAGATCCATATGAGGCTTGTCCGCACAGCTGAATCTCCTAACACCTTATCTCCTCTTGTCTTCTTGTCCATGTCATTGGCTTGAGATCCGATTGTACTATTTCTCTTCCTCTTCCGAGTCCCGAGGGCTACCTTGTCCCTTTTCTTGCCACGTACACCTGGACGAGTTTTACTCAATGCAATATACTCACACAAACTCAACAATCAAAGCCGCAATAGAGAAAATGAAGAGTCAACATTCTAGGTAACTTTTCAGTTTCTTGATTTTTGTCTTCAGTTCTTTATTTGGTGTTCAACTACATTTTGATGTGATCTCTGTAAAAGGTGAGTTATATGTCTCTACTAATATATGTATTGAAATATTTGAACTTTTTTTTTAATGGATTTATGATTTTTTAATTTAAAAGCACTAGAGGAGAGCAAAACAAAAGCGGATCTAGAATTTTGTGCGAGGTTGTGTTTTGTGACAATTGATACAAAACTTAATATTGTTATAAGTTTGTAAATATTTACCCATACCTGTTCATCGCCAAGAAGCTTTGATAGAACGCGTGATGAACTGTTTCTCTTCCTGTCCTTTCGGGTATGGTTTTCCTAATTCGTCTTATGGGTGACTGTTGAAAAGCAATGGTGTCTATAAATTTAAAACCCTGAAGTAATATATCTCCAGTCGCCTATTCCGTATTTCTCGAATAGGTTGCTTCTAGCATCAGAGATGATTGGATAAATATTTCTAGGTGTTATGTGCTAATGCAAACAATCGGTATGTCCAAGTAGCTTCGATATGTTGAACAATAGCAACTTCTGGATATGTAAGTTTTATCAAAAATATCATTGGGTACGTGTGCGACAGCATTTTGGGAAAGGCCAAGCAACATAGGTATTTATCCTCTTCTTAGTAATCTAGACTAGATACACAATATGTTGGAATAGTTGGCTTTCTTTTCCTTTATTTTGCTAGGCTTAAATTTCTGTCATGTTATTCCCCAAATTGTCTCTTAACGAGGATGGAAATGTTTGTTTTACGTAATCTTTGTTTAGCTAAGATGACTTTCGAAAGATGAAACAAAGATAAGTTACTTCGATGGCCAATTACTACAAGTTGAGTAATCATTCAGGCAATCAACTCTAATATTCTTTCGTATGTAGTTCGTTTTTTCCTATAGTAAAAGTAGAGTGCCAAGTAAATTCGATATGTCGTACAATTGCTCAAATCTATACATTTATATTTGACAAAGAAGAGCAGAAACAGAACAACAAAGAGGGGAAGTTTGGACAAAGGAGGAAAGGTGAATATTCTGTCAAACTATGTTTAGCTTGAGGGCTATTTATCCTCATCTTAGTAATTTTTTCTTGTAGAAAAACTAGAGTGCCAAATGCTTTTTGTCATTTCTATGAACTTTTTTTTGGTTTCCCATCCGATATTCAGTGCCCACACTAGAGCCCGGCTAAATCTGAATTCGTGTAGGGAAGTCTCATATCGGGGGTGAAACGCTCCCTAACAAAGGCGACTCCGTACTCAAGGAGACTCGAACCTGAGAACTCTTGGTTAAGGATGAAGGAGTACTTACCACTCTTTATTTCTTCCTTTGAGTGAATTAATTATCTTGTCAATTCTTGCTCCTTATAATTTAGTTCTGTCATGAATTTGTTTATTCATGCTCATCTTTACCTTACCAAAGCTATTTCCTTATTTTCGCCTCTTTTTTCGTAAATGTTTAGTGAATTACAGAAAATGCATAATACATATATAAATGTGTTCTTTAACTTGACCTTATTTCATACTTATGTTGTCCAAATATGGATGTGCACAAGTAGACACTCTAACTTGTATAAAGTTGAACAAGTAGACACATGAGTTCTACATGACATAATACACGTAGGACACCACACACGACGCAAATTGCCATGTAGGATGCCATGTAGGACGTGTGTGTCTATTTTTGTGCAACTTGATACAAGTTTAAGTATTTACTTGTGCACACCCAAATTGAAGGGCATAAATGTGAAATGAGGTCAAGTGAAAGGTATATTCCTACCTAATATATTATATCGGAAGAGTGAATTATGGAGAAGTTTGGCTTCTCATTTTGCAAGGGTTCGTGGTTACAAAAAATATTATATAGGACATGGACATACTAGTGGAAGTTTTTGTCTATTTAATTATGTTCGATCCAAAAACTTTCCTTTCATGCTCTAGCCTTTCTTGTAGATTTGGAAAGAAGCAAGCACTGACTGAGGAGGAAAGTGTATTCGAAAATTACCTGGACATATATAGTAATCAATGATTTGCGAAGATTGCAACATTATTGTTGGAGTCCCACATCGTCTGTGGGATGGGAATGTGGACTCCTTATACGGTCTTCGATAATATAAAGAATTAGGTGAAGATGCTAATGAGATTGAGTCGAGAAATGTTTCTTTGACTCTGGTATATGCAGCAAAGAAACACTACTATCCTCAATCTTATTACATCAACACATTTTTTTTAATAATGCTGGATGATATCTTGAAGTAACGATGCTGCAATCTCTTACTAAATATAGAAATTGGACGATCAAGAGAAGAAGTAAAAGATGAAATTATAGGAGATAGTTGGACAAGGTGAATTTCCTATATACCTGGAACTATTATTGTCTCGATCCCTAATCTACTTGGAGTTTCACGATACTTATGTGATTTAGTTAGAGTGGGATAGATCCCATATTGGTTGGAGAATGAACTGTTGGTCTGCTTATATGAACCTGGACCATCCCCCCTCATGAGCTAGCTTTTAGGGATTGATCTAGGTCCAGATGTCATAGCTTTACATGTTTCATGTTCTCGTGTTGTTTTCACGTGATATAGGACCACGTGGTGGTGCCTTTTAATAATGTCAACTGATATTCCTTTAGAGCACAGATCCATAGGAGGTTCGTCCACACATCTAAATCTCCTAACACCTTGTCTTCTTGTCCACGTCATTGGCTTGATATCCGATTGCACTATTTTATCTTCCTCTTCCGAGTCCCGAGGTGTAATATCCGGCGATTTGAAATAACTATGAAGAGGCCTAGAATTGGAAATTTTTCTTTTTGGAAAGAATTTTTAAAATCTGGAAATTTGGTGAAGTATGGAAAAAGGGTGAGTTTTTGGCCAAATTTTAGCAGTCATAACTTCTAGCTCAGGATGATTTAGGAGTAGTTCCAGTTATGTTTGCGAAGCTTGTGGAATGATCTTTTCAACGCCACCGAGTTTGCTCGATTCTGAGTTCGTATGAGCGAGTTATGCCCTTTGAAAGTTGGGCTGTTGGCAGGGACTCCGTCCGGAAATTTTAAGGGCATTTTGATCTTTTCCCTAGCCATTTATTTTGGGGTTATATTGTTGTGTTAGGCTTATTTTGGATCATTTTGTCCCATTTTAAAAGAGTGAAAGCTAGGGCTTGAGAGTGAAGAGGAGAAGAAGAGGAGAAAGAGAAGATCAAGCAAGGA
>NW_006240023.1:19916-24326 GCF_000226075.1 Solanum tuberosum
TGTGAGTTCTTTGTGTGGGTTGATCCTTTCCCCCACACACCAAGCTCCTTTTATTATTGAGAAAAGATTGATTGTGTTGTTGAAGTTGTTGGGTTGTGTTGTTGATGTTGTTGATTGTGTTGTTGAAGTTTCTTGTTGATTTGGGACATGATTTGGTGGTGTTTTGGAATTAAATCTATGGTATGTTGAGGGATTTTAGGATCCTTAGTGTTTGGGGTTGAAACCCTTGAAGTAATGGTGGTTTAGAGTTGGTAAAAGAGGGAGAAAAAGTCGAGTTTTCTGGGCGAGGGGTTAGCGCGTCGCGCCTGCCAGCACGTCCCCAAAAGGGGTTCTGAACTTTCCCCCTTGGGGCACCGCGCCTAGCAGAGCGCCAGCAGGCCCCCTCTGAAGTTTTTTGGGCTGGCGCTCCGCGCCTTGCAGAGCGCCAAGGACGCCAAGTTCCCCCATTCTTTCCACACCTTCTCATGCATGTTCCATGGTATTGTACCAATGTTTCATAGTTGTTTCCGATACTCCAAGGTACGTTTAAACATCAAGAACTCCTCTATATCATGTGATCAAACACCTTGAATTCATAAACCAATTCAAGGAGGGTTAGTATCAAGTCAAAGTGAAGTTAGAGTTAAGTCAAGCAAAGTTAAGAAGTAAGTCCAAGCAAGTCTTTAAAGCTTTTCAAGAGTCGTTATCGAATGTCTTAACGTCGTTTCAAGTTTCAAGTCGAGTAAAGAGTTTAGAGTTCCAAGTTAAATAAAGAGTTTCAAGTCAAGACAAGGGTATAGAGTTTCAAGCCAAGTGAAGAGTCTCAAGTTTCAAGTTAAGTCAAGAGCATAAAGTCGAGTCCATTTCTCCAAAGTCATTAGGGAACTATGTATTTCCCAAAGAAGTTTCTAAATGTTTTTACATTTAAGTAAGAAAGGAACCATGTTTTCCAAAAGAGCCTTTGGGCTAAGTTTTGAGTAATTATCTCAATCAAAGAAAGATGTGTTTAAAGACACTTATGAGCCAAAGTATTTTTGGGAGTAGTATTGAGCACCGAATTGGGGACACGAGTTCATATTAACTCAACTCTCCATAAGAACCATGCGCCAACATGGGACTTGACGTATCATTCTTTTTAGATGATCACGTAAGATTAGGCTAGTGGATCCACTAAGCAAAAGTAAGGTCCTATAGCACGGCAAGGTATAGGATAGTCCTTGGGCAACGTGAGGTAAAACGTTGTATCATCACTAGGGCTCATAGTGGTGGTTGTCGGTTAAAGAATCTCCCACAAAAGCTATATTACTTTTATTTAAGTAAAGTTGAGTTTGTTATTGTTTTATCATTAACGAGCTAAGCAGCTCGCATACTCGTACATTTCATGTACTGATGCCAGTTGACCTGCATCTTATTATGATGCAGACGTAGGTACCCAGGATCAGCATCCAGCACGCCGTTGATCCATTTGAGCACTCCAGAGTCAGTGGTGAGCGTCCATGCTTCCCAGAGGACTCGGTTATTTTGTTCTCTTAGTTTTGTTCTATTAGGATGTTGCGGGGTCTGTCCCAACATCCATAATTTTATAAATTTGTTATGAACTTGCTTTGTATATCCGGTTCATAACCATAAACGTAGAAACTATTTGGTCTTTTACTATTGATGTTTAATTAGAATATACATGCAAAAATTATTATTTTGAAATATAATACGTATATAACTATATGCATCTATTGTGTATGAATCTATAACTCTAAAAGTAAATAGCTAATTAGTACTACTTTGTTGTTATACTAACGTATTATTATATCTATTTACATGCATGGAGATAATGACGCCTAATAAACAATGGATGGAACTCATTAAAGACAGACATACTATTGCTTATATAGATGGGGTGGAGACTTTCTTGGATTATGCTTTTACAAAATTAGGAGAACCACAGTTGATACATTGTCCATGTATTAAATGTGGTAATGCAACTTCTAGAACTCGTGTTGTAGTTAGGTCTCATTTAATAGTACATGGGATAATACCAAGTTATACTCTTTGGTATCACCATGGGGAGATGTCAGGTGAAGAACAATCAAATTTTGAAAAATAGATGATAATGGCATTGAAGAGGATGATGGTGAGGATGAAATAGATGGTTTGCTGAGAGATTTGTACCCCGATTTTAATGGAGATAATATTAATAATAGTGATGATGATTTGCTGGAGGAGGAACCAAATGATGAAGCAAAAAGATTTTATAGGCTATTGAAAGATCTTGATCTACCATTATATGAAAGTGCAAAAGTTTCTAAGCTTTCTACTTTGGTTAAATTGCTTCACCTTAAAAGTATTGGTCATTGGAGTAATGAGTCATTTACGATGTTGTTGAAGTTTTTGAAAGATGATTTATTGTTGGATGGAACAAACTTGCCGGATTCATATTATGAGGCAAAGAAGGTAATTCGAGATCTTGGGCTTTCATGTAAGAAGATTGATGCATGTAAGAATGATTGCATGTTATATTGGAAGGATGATATTTGTCTTCAATCTTGCAAAGTGTGTGGTGCATCTAGATGGAAGGATGGTAAACATAGTGGGGAAACAAAATTGAAAAAAGGAAAAAAGATACCATGCAAGATTTTACGTTATTTTCCTCTAAAGCTAAGGCTTCAAAGATTATTTATGTGCTCAAAGATATCTCCTTTGATGTCATGGCATCATGACAAAAGAGTTGATGATGGAGTAATGAGGCATCCAGCTGATTCAACGGCATGGAAAAAATTTGATGAGCTTCACCCATCTTTTGCTGCTGAGCCTCGTAATGTACGACTTGGACTTGCTAGTGATGGTTTCCAACCATTTGGAATGTCAAAAACTCCATACAGCATTTGGCTCGTGGTACTTATTCCCTATAATTTGCCACCTTGGCTTTGCATGAAGCAAGAGAACTTTATTTTGTCAATGCTTATACCTGGTCCAGAGAGTCCTGGTGATGCAATTGATGTCTATCTACAACCTTTTAATAGAGGAGTTGAATGAATTATGGGAAAGTGGAGTCGAGACATTCGATGCATCAACTGAAAGAATTTTACGTTAAATGCATCTTTGTTGTGGACCATTAATGACTTTCCAGCATATGGAATTTTGTCTGGATGGAGTACAAAAGGAAAATTGGCTTGCCCATGTTGCAATAAAAAAACACACAATACGAGGCTAAATAATGGCCAAAAGCAGTGTTATATGGGCCATAGACGCTATCTTCCTCTTAGTCACAAATGGAGAAATGATAAAGCGTCATTTGATAACACTATTGAGCACAGGCTACCTCCTGAAATGTTGTCCGGTGATGAAATACTTGATCAGGTTGCTGATTTAGATGGGTTGCCATTAACAAAGGATCCACAGAAGAAGATTAAAATATCACACAAGAAAATGGGTGATAATTGGAATAAGAAAAGTATATTCTTTGATCTTCCATATTGGAAAACCTTATTGGTGCGACATAATCTTGATGTGATGCACATTGAAAAGAATATATGTGACAGTATTTTGGGGACAATCATAGATGTCAAAAGGAAAACAAAAGACACCTTGAGTACTCGATTGGATTTACAACAAATAGAAAATACGAAAAGAATTGGATCCAATACAAAATGGAGATAAATATGAGTTGCCAGCAGCATCTTACACATTATCTGATGAACATAAGCAGAAATTTTTCAAATTTTTGAAGAATTTAAAGGACCCAGATGGATTTTCCTCAAATATTTCTCAATGTGTCAACCTTAAGGATAAAAAATTTTCAGGATTAAAAAGTCATGATTGTCATATAATTCTTCAACATTTACTCCCTCTTGCCATCCATGGTATGCTTTGCAAATCCGTGTCTGAACCACTTATTGAGTTGTCTATTTTTTTCAAAATGCTTGGAGCAAAATGTTTGAGCGTAGAGGAGTTGGAACAAATAGAATCTCAAATACCAATAACATTGTGCAAGTTAGAAAAGGTGTTCCCTCCTGCATTTTTTGATGTCATGGTGCACTTGTCTATTCATCTACTCGATGAAGCTAAGATTGCCGGACCAAGTCAATATCGATGGATGTATCCAATAGAGAGATACCTAGACTTTTTGAAGTGTTATATTGGTAATATGGCTCACCCTGAAGGTTCGATTGCAGAGGGATATATAGCAGTTGAATGTATGACTTTATGTTCAAGGTATTTAAATACAATAAAGACAAAGTTTAATTTCCAGAGAGAAATTATGATGGTGGTGTAATTGAATCTGAGGGTGGTTTGACAATATTTTGTGAACCTGGAAAGAGTTTAAAGGGTAGCACACCAGACAAACTTGATTCAAATGATATGGAGGACGCACATTTTTATATTTTGAAGAACTGTGATGAAATTCAACCATTTCTCGAGTAAGTATTGATTTAA
>NW_006240024.1:0-2705 GCF_000226075.1 Solanum tuberosum
GCGAATTTTGCTGTATCAGGGGCTACTGCTTTATCAGCGGAATACCTCATATCCAGGAACATCGCTATGTCTTTCACAAATAGTTCATTAACTGTTCAGCTTCAATGGATGTCTTCTCATTTCAAATCTGTTTGCTCCGATGGTAATTACTCTCTACTTATTTATAACAATAAGCTAAACTAATTAATTTAATATTGATATTTTTCTACAATTATTCTTGTTTGCTAGATTGCGCAAAATATTTGGAAAATTCACTTTTCCTAGTCGGAGAAATTGGAGGAAATGAAGTTAGTCATGGGTTTAGGCAAGGTAGATATGTAGAGGAGCTGCGAAGAATAGTGCCTGATATTGTGAAAAACATCATTCATTCTGTTAGAGTAAGTGTTTGTTATTTCTTCATTATTATTAGAATAGCTTGCTTCAAATTTGATTCCTAATTATGATTATTTATTTATTTTCCAGACAATTATTGGTTTTGGGGCTACTCGAATTTTAGTTCCTGGCAATTTTCCTTCAGGTTGTTTCCCAAGTATCCTAACGTTATACATGAACAAATCCTCAACTGTCTACGATGAGTACCATTGCGCGGAAGAGTGGAACAATTTTATAATATCTTATAACAATCTTCTTCAACAAGCCATTCATAAGCTGAACAGAGAGTATCCAAACATTTCAATTATTTACGGGGATTACTACAATGCCTATTACTGGCTTCTACAAAATGCCGTCGCTCTTGGTGAGTGTATATAACTAATTTTGAGGAATAATGGGGCAATTAGTAGAGCTTCTCAATTCTAATATAATATGCAATTTACTAACATTCTTTTTTTCTTCCATATTTTTAGGATTCGACAAAAAGACGCTACAAATAGTATGTTGTGGAGTAGGAGGAGAATATAATTATACCGAAAATAGGAAATGTGGTGAGCCAGGAGCTGATAAAGCGTGTGCAGACCCGAGTACTTACATAAATTGGGATGGAAATCATTTGACACAAAAGGCATATGGTTGGATAACAAAATGGCTAATTGATGACATTTTACCCCAATTGAACTGTCATGTTTAAATTCAAGCTTTTAATTATTTTTGTGTTTCATAATATTAAGGGGTCGTTTGGTTTGAATATGAGTTATGATGGGATAAGTTGTCCTAGAATTATTTCTTATTGAGTATTTGGTTTGTTGTGTTCAAAATATTATATATTGATAAATTCTAAGAATAAATTATTTGTATACAAAATTACCCGTCACTTTATTTAAACTTTATTAATTTTTCTTTGCGAGCTTTAGTTATTCAGTTTTTAAAATAAAACTTTTTTTTTATTTAACTTAAATATTTTTGTTTATGTATTCCCATGACAAGTACCATGTGTATTTAAAAATAGAACTTTTTTCTTATTTGGCTTAAAAATAGAACTTCCCTCTTAAGTAGTTTAAAGAGAAGAAAATTTATGAGAAATCAAAATAAAATCCTTAAGTAGTTTAAAGAGTAGAAAATTTATGAGAAATCAAAATAAAATAAACATAAGAATTAGTCAAATAAATTCATAAATAAAAATTATATTTATATAGTATAATTTTTTAATAGAAAAATATGTATAATTATCATAAAAATAAGGAGTAGTTAAATATTATTATACATGGTATTAAAAAAATGTAAATATACATAAATGTAAAAAATGATGTATAAAAAGGATTTAAAGGGACATATTTGTCATTTACCTATTTTATCCACCAAACGACCCTAAGGGATCATTCATTATATCCCACGTTCAAGACGCTATAACAAATTAAAGTTGTGTTTTGTTTTGATCTGCTAAATAATTATGCCATTTTTTCAAACACAACTATATATTTTCACTGTTTGCTAGAATTGTGAGCATGGGGACAAGCATAAAAGAACACTTCTTTCATAAACTAATAATTAGCATGTAAATCTTAACTCAGTACTTATGGATATTGTGAGCTCACTCGCTCTAATCAAACTCATATTATGATTCTAAAACACTTAATCAAAATAATGCGCCATAGCATGTGTATTTGGGAGAAAATTTTCATCTAAATTTCATGAGTTAACTTTTAATGATCTTAAAGGGTCATCAGATTTTTTTTTTGTTCTTGTATTTAGTTAATTTGTAGAGTGTCTAATTTGGCGTATTTTTAAGTCTCTGTCTACAACATATACACACATGAAGCCTTCTCAAATATGTTAAGGGCCAAGAAGATAATGCCCAAGTCAATAAATATGTTCAGAGGGTGTTTAGATATTTTAAAAACGATTTAGAAAAAGTTAAAGTTAAAAATAGGTACTTTCCTAGTTTTTATTTTGGCATTAATACATAAATATGTCATTTAACTTGGCTTTAAATTATATTTATGCCCTTCAACTTTGGGTGTGCACAAATAGACACTTGAATTTGGCTTAAGTCATTAGCGACCCCTTAAAGTTGTCCGCATAATTCACTTAGACACCTCAACTAAGACTAGTACCTATTGAACACTTTTACCAATTCAAAAATTGTTCTTTTTAGGAATTTTTTGATAATCAGCAAAATATATGAAGAGTGTGTGATACACTTGCGGTGACGTTGTAAAACGGCTAATTAAAAAAATAACATGTGGCACTGGGACCCGAAAATTATAAAAAGAAAAAGAAAAAGAAAAAAATGAAAATGTCAACCTATTCTACCCAACCCCACCCCTACC
>NW_006240024.1:2772-24226 GCF_000226075.1 Solanum tuberosum
TTTCATCTTCATCTTCTTCCCAAAACACATTCTTTCTCAAATCACAAAACCTAATTCTTTTCAAATATCTTGAAGATTAGCTTTTAAAAAAAGATATATATACATTTTCATACTAAGAGTGAAGAAGAAAGAAAATTTTGCCGGCGGTTATTCATTTCTACATCGATGACAAAATGAAATTGATAGCTCAAAAATTAATTCTTTCAAATTTTTGAATATCATTTTTGATAAATTTAATGGGTTTATATATGAATTTGAGTAAAAATCTTTGTTCGAAAATTGTGATAAACAAATATCGGCTAACTTTTTTTATACGTAAAAATCATTTATCCACTTTCTTCTTCTTCATATTTGTTCCTTATTTTTATGAGATTTGAAATAAATCATACGAAAGTAAAATCTGAATCTTCATATTTGGAATCTTCATATACGAAACCTAATTGATGACATTTTACCCCAATTGAACTGTCATGTTTAAATTCAAGCTTTAAATTTCTTTTGTGTTTCATAATATTAAGGGATGATCATTCATTATATCCCACGTTCAGACGCTATAACAAATTAAAAAAGTTGTGTTTTGTTTGATCTGCTAAATAATTATGCCATTTTTCCAAACACAACTATATATTTTCACTATTTGCTAGAATTGTGGGCATGGGGACAAGCATAAAAGAACACTTCTTTCATAAACTAATAAGTAGCATGTAAATCTTAACTCAATACTTATGGATATTGTGAGCTCACTCGCTCAAATTGAACTCATATTATGATTCTAAAACATTTAATCAAAATAATGTGCTATAGCATGTGTATTTGGGAGAAAATTTTCAACTAAATTTCATGAATTAACTTTTAATGATCTTAAAGGGTCATCAGATTTTTTATTTTATTCTTGTATTTAGTTAATTTGTAGAGTGTCTAATTTGGCGTATTTTTAAGTCTCTGTCTACAACATATATACACATGAAGCCTTCTCAAATATGTTAAGGGCCAAGAAGATAATGCCCAAGTCAATAAATATGTTCAGAGGGTGTTTAGATATTTTAAAAATGATTTAAAAAAAGTTAAAGTTAAAAAATAGGTACTTTCCTAATTTTTATTTTTCAAGTTAAAAGTTTGATTTTGTAATAGCTACCTTTTCAAGCTAGCTGTGCCAATAGATTTAAATAACTACGTCTAGCAAGCTAGGGCCTAGGAAAAGGGACTTACATTATAGGATCGGTATAAGTTCGGGAAAATTATTTGAAAAGATCATCCTTAAGACTTAACTACATAGCTAATAATACTTTTTAAATATTATAGATATAATTTATTTATTTTTTGAAAAGATTATTATAATTTCTAATTTAATGATTTAACAAATAATCTCTTTATAGTAATTATGTATATATGCATACATATATATATATAACTATACTACCCAACATATACAATCAGAATAAAAAGATAGTGTATACTTTAACCATGTTGGTAAAGCATATGGCTAAAAAAATTAATTACGTACAGTTTGATTTTGAGGTTACCAATATATATTTAAGATAAATCTCATCGTCAGAAAAGTTAATTTAATTATCAATAAAGACATCTCTCTGTGGTCCTACCAAGATGATTCTTTTCGGCTAGAAACTTAAAAAAAAACTGATTTTTTTCTAAATTCAAGTACGTTTATGGGCCAAGCATATTGTACTTAAGTTTGTATGAACTCAATGATAAAAGACTTAAAGAATAATATTGAGGGTTACTCCCTCCGTTTTCATTTATATGTTAACTATTAAAAATAAATATTTTTTAATATTTGTCATTTCACAACATTAATACATAAACAATATTACTCTTTCTATTTTATCTTTGAGAGTTATACGCTTGAAAATATGAATATGATCAGCATGGAAAATTAAATCATTAATTCATGTCATTGGTCATTTAATTAATTAAAATATATTATTTATGCTCATTTATTGGAAATTTGACTTCAAGAGAACACTAAATAAATATACAATGGCAAACTTAGTTTCATAAGAAACAAAAAATCTAAAATGGTGACATAAATAAGAACGGACAAAGTATAAACCTATTTTAATGTTATAGTATTAAGACTCAACATTCTAATTACTATAAACTATACGAAATTAATCTATTGCAAATACATTTGATATTAGAATTGTAAATCCTTATTCTAAACTACGTTGCTCTTTGTCAACACAAGGCATATTTTGAAATTTGAATTTTTTTTCAACCTCAAATGTACGTAGTAGAAGTTAAAAATTTGCAATTAATATTTTATGTAAAAAAAAATTGCCTTTAAAGTTTCAATTACATGTGTCTGAATTTGTTTTGAGCTCACTAATTATATTAGTTGGCAAAAATTTATATAATTGTTTGGTAGCAATTGAAAATTGATAGGGATTTGTTGGAACTTATTATTTTTAGAGGAGGGGAACACGTAGAATCGACATTTATGTTTGTGAAATTGTGATGATGGCCAAATATTGAATATGCGGTCCTCCCTGATGGTAATGTGAAGGGAAAAGGGTCAAAAATACCCCTCAACTTTGGTTTATTGTTTGACTTTACCCTCGCCGTTAAAATGAAGTTAATTTTACCCTTCCCGTTACTAATTTCACCAAAATTACCCCTCATTTGACAGAATCCCCAAAATTAACCCAAATCACCCGAATTTTAAAAAATAAATCATATTCCCTATTTTTAACCCTATGACCCAACCCCTCTAGGATAACCCGGTTAACCAATTAACCGAATGCCCATTTACCCTTGTAGAACAATCAGGCGAGAACCCAACAGACATTAGAGGATTCGGAAACCTCATCGAATGAGTGAGTAATTTTGAAATTCACATAATCAAACACCTTCATATATCCATCCAAAGAGACACTCAAAATCCGATATTGCTGCGCCTCCTCACCACTATCCTTCCCAATTTTACCAACACAAATCGAAGTCACAGTCTTGTTGTGACTCTCCATTGTACATAGCAACTTTCCCCCCTCCAAGTATATCCCAAATCTTCACAGAATTTCCACCAGCAGTAGCAACTAACCCACCAGATGGCAAGTAAATCACATCCTCAACAGGCTTTCCATGGTCAAACTCCATCACCGAACCCGAATTCATCACCCTAACATCCCCAAACTTTCACCGTATGATCATAAGACCCAGAAACAAACATATCATCACTTACAGGAAATTAAAACACTTCCAATAACTCTACAAGAAAATTAAAACACATCCTTTAAAACTCACATCATATTGGCAATTGCAAATATGGTGCTTAGGCAGCCCTCCACCCAAGATAATCATTTCTATCTTCCTCAAACCTGCATGGACAGCATAATTCTTTTGTCAAACAAATTCTTCATTATCCACATTCATATATATTTACAGAACCTGAACAAAATTGCACATTTACATATATATTGATGAACACAATGGAGAAAAGGAGATTATCTATTCAAAGAGAGAGAATGGGTAACGGGGCATTGAGTTAATTGAGTTAACCGGGTTATCCTAGAGGGGTCGGGTCATTGGGTTAAAAATAGGGAATAGGTTTTTTTTTTAAATTCGGGTAATTTGAGTCAATTTTGGGGATTCTGTCAAATGAGGGGTAATTTTTGGTGAAATTAGTAACGGGAAGGGTAAAATAAACTTCATTTTAACGGCAAGGGTAAAGTCAAACAATAAACCAAAGTTGAGGGGTATTTTTGACCCTTTTCCCTAATGTGAATGGTGAAATTAAAGGAGTGGTAACTACATCTTTATGTCATGTGGGTGAGTGGCACCAACATAGTGATGGAATTGTTTCATTATTAATTAAAACTCTTGAATTTGTGCTGTAGTTATAGAGAGAATTTTGTTGAAAATGTCAATCCTTAAATGGGTCCTACAATGAACTATTTAAATTTAATTGAGGCTTCAATACGAATTCCAAACACTCTGAGGAAAATAAAAAACAGACGTTGATAATATAAAAAAAATGGAAGCGTAAATTAGGAGGTGACGATGAACCATATTAGAACAACTCAGATGCAGAAAGTCCATTTATATTGACTTATTTTAAATATTTTAAAGTTATAAATAGCTTTTAAGTATTCCGAAGTGTTTGCTTAAGTTAAAAAAGAGGTTCAAATTTGTTGGAAAGAATGACATTGTAAGGCCCAATGCAAATTGTGGCCCAATACACTAATATGGCCCATATACTTAGGTAGTTAAATTAGTTAACTATAAATACCCTCATTGTATTCTTAACGAAGGTAACAGGTCTTCTTGACTCTATACACTTTGATTCAATAATATTTTTCCTCTCTTCTGCTTCTCATAAGTTCTTCATTCTTATCCTCATTCTTGAGGATCTTGAGTATAATAATAATTCAGTTCAAAGTTAGAATTCTAACAACTTTTGACTTATAAATCAAAACGAAAAGTTAATCCAAACATATTGGGGACAGTTTGATTTTTAAAGTATAAAAATTGAAGTAATGTTTGCCCAATAATCTTGTGTTCGGGAAATCAAAGGAAAGAATGAATGTAGGAAAATTTGAAGTATTTTTTCACTCATTGTGGATGTAGACTAGTGTGTAAAGCGTTGAAAGGTTTTCATTGGCAAATTAAAATGTATAAATTATAGGAACCACATATTATAAGTACTAAATAACATCATATCCCTTCTAGTTTTCTATTTACCAAAAATCCCTTAAAAATGATGTTTGCGGAATACATTAGATTTGATACATTCCACATAGCGGGATACATAGCGTTGTGCACATAATACATAGGTAAATAAGGGGTTTTTGAAATAAGTAGGGATAAATGGATATTAAGGTAAGTAAATGAGTGTAGTTAAGTAATTTGTCCAATTAAAATTGGGGCATGGCAGCAACAATAACATGGCTTCTTTGTTTGCTCATTTTAATAGGCGATACTGAACAGGTATTAAAGCTTCAAAATCCACTAGATAGAATTTATCAAGAAATTTTCATCCAAAAGTGTGCAACTTGATAGTTGATTGGATCTCTTTCCATTTCCAGACCACTGGTAATTTATTTGTTAAATATGATTATTCACTTCTGCAAATTGCAGTAACTATATATCCAATTAATGATTTTTCAGAAAAATTGAACAAGTCACTTTTCCTGTTTGGAGAAATCGGAGGAAATGAATTCATTTATGGCTTATCACAAGGTAAAACCATGGATGAAGAAAATTGTTCAGACCATCATTGATGGTGTTAAAGTGAGTTTAGTCCTTTAAATAATCTTCAAAATTCCTAATGGTAGGTGGGGGAGTTGGAGACCTCGTGAGTAGTGGACCCATGCCTGCTATGCAATAGCAGGGGATTCACATTCTGACCATAAACTTGTCTAATGTAGAGATGACAATAGAGGAGTCTTCCTTGCTAAGGTTTTGCCCTATTTAGATTTAGCTTCCTGCCCTAATTAACCCCACCCCGCCTTTCCCTACCCTATTTAGCCCATTATATGTTTCTATTTACAATGTTGTTTCATCTACTGTATATGATGATTTTATAGATAGGTTGGTTGTAAAGTGATTTAGGTTAAATATAATCTATTGTTTCTTAAAGTAAAAAACACAGAAACTTGAGGGACGAACATAATTTCAAAGATTGCCATATTTTCACTGCAACAGTATCAAAAATCCTATTCAAGCAACCTGATAATTCTTTCTCCCCACGACTTCTTTATCGTCAAGCTTATAAATGTCGCCAAAAACATGGCAATGAATCCCACTCCCGCGCTCACAAAAAAAACAAAGCCGTATTTCATCATCTTCATCTTCTTCTTCTATTTCTCTTTTCCTGGGTAAGGAGCAATTGGTCTTCAATGGTTTCCCACAAAGTTCTGCATACATATTTAAAACTTTTAAATTATTTTTATAATACTTTTTACATATTTTTCACGTAATATCATATTCCACGTGTTTCAATTCAAGTGATACAAAAGAAATTTTGAGAGTCAATCAATTTTTTTAAAAATATTTTAAGCAACTAATTATTGTGATTTATAATTTTAAAAATATATAATTTCCATATATATACAAATGGAAAAAGTAATTACACCTTGAAAAATGTTTTTTGTGATATTATAGTAATACATATCTTAACTTTTTAAAATATTAAAATTTGTAACAAATATCAACATCATTGATTTCAGAAGCGGCAAATATATTTAATTACAAAATTACAATTAGTGATATTACTTAGTTACACTTATTTCTTGAACGATTTATTATTCCTTAATTATTAGTTTAAAATTTGATTAGTTTTAACTTTTTTTAAATCAATGTAAAAAAAAAAAACCACTTTAACTATTTAGTTTGATTAGTTGCACCTCAATTTAACTACACATACATTTAAAAGCAAAGAAAAAGTACAAAGGCATCACGTAAAAGAGTTGTCAGTTATAAGCGAGTGCCATAGAAATCCTAAGCAGAAGCATACTTTCATCTCTATAAATTTATATTTGCAAGTCAGAAAATAGTACTTTTTTCTCAGGACAAATAAGTAAATAAATATACATGTTTTGACATTTTTGTTCAATAAAATAATAATCATGACAACTCTTTTTTGGAGTAAGCACCCCTCACTTCCAATTCGAAGGTTGCGAGTTTGAGTCATCAACGGAGCAAGCATGTCGACCAAGAGCTGCTTGTGTTAAGACTCTTATATATAGTAGAAATAATAAATAACAAATATTGAGGGTTACTCCCCCATTTTCATTTACATGTCGTCTTACAGTAGTAAAAATAGATGTTTTTTTACTACTCGTCATTTCACAAAATTAATATATAAATAATATTATTCTCTCTATTTTATCTTTGAGAGTTATACGCTTGAAAGTATGAATACAATTAAAATAGAAAAATTAAATGATTAATTCACGTCATTGATCAATTTAATTAATCAAAATAAATTATTTATGTTTATTTATTGAAAATTTGACTTCAAAAGAACACTAAATAAAAATACAATGGTAAACTTACTTAGTTTCATAAGAATCGTAAAATCTAAAATGGTGACATATAAATAAGAACGGAGAGAGGATAATATAATTCTCTATATTTTCCTTTTTTAGTTAACTCATTTACATGGGTGGTTTTTATATGAGTTCGGAGTTAAAATGGCCATTTTTTTCTGCCAAAATGCATAAAGGGCCATTGAATTATTATTTTTTATACAAAAACAGACAACTCGTTGCTAGGGCAACGAGATCCTTTCTCAATTTTAATACCATTAGTGACGTCTAAAATTCAATCTTTTTCGTTGTTGGTGCAACGATTTCTTTGATTTTTTTCTTAAATCGTTATAAGGGCAACAATTTCATCAAAAAAAAATTCCTTTAAGTCACTGCAAGACAAGCGATATACTTTTAAAAAAAAGGCCAAACCCATCGGTGGCCCCCTAAAGTTGGCACAAAGTTTCACTTAGACACCTCAACTAGGCGATGTTCATTTTACACATCTCATGTAGGGTTCTGTTGTGTCATTTTGACACTTTTTGTTGACATGTCAAAGTGAGTGTGATACACTTAACAATAGAGCGTGAAAGGATTAATTTAGCCATTTTTAATTTACTTTCTCTTCTTCTTCTCCATATTTCAAGCCACCACCCTCACCTTTTTTTCAAGCTTAAACTCCTTCAATGGAGGTCGAATTTTTTATTCAAATTTGTTTTTAAGTCATTTTTCTTCTTCTTCATTGTATTACTTTTCTAAATCTACCATCACCTCCCTCCACTTTTTGCCAAAAAAATGGATACCAACACCCATATTTCATTTTTATTCTCTCTTTCTTTCTTCCTCTTCCTCTTTTCTTCCCAAAAAACAACACTAAAAAGAAAGAAGAAGAATAAATATGAAAAATCGTAAAAGAAAAGAATAATTTTTTAAAAAAAGTTCAAAAGAGATTTTGAGTGTAATGAAAAAAGAGATTTTTTTAGAATAATATTTTTATTTTATTTACTAAATAGATTTTAAAATAATTTTTAACTGAAAATAACACATGTAAATTGTAATCATTTAATTGATTGTTTGTCACATCATCAACTAGTGTATTACACTCTCCTTCAGATTTTGGTCAGAAAAGTGTCAAAATAATATAACGGGACCCTACACGTAAAAGAAAAGAATAATTTTTTAAAAAAAGTTCAAAAGAGATTTTGAGTGTAATGAAAAAAGAGATTTTTTTTAGAATAATATTTTTATTTTATTTACTAAATAGAATTTTAAAATAATTTTTAACTGAAAATAACACATGTAAATTGTAATCATTTAATTGATTGTTTGTCACATCATCAACTAGTGTATTACACTCTCCTTCAGATTTTGGTCAGAAAAGTGTCAAAATAATATAACGGGACCCTACATGAGGTGTCTAAGTGAAACTTTGTTGCCAACTTTAGGGGGCCACAGATGAATTTGGCCTAAAAAAATAAAATTATTTGTGTAGTTGAGTAAGACATGACGCTATGTATTCTATTAATTATGAAGTAATAAAAACTTCCTATTAATATTTGATACCATTCTTTAATGGAAAAAAAGATAACTTTTCTTTAAAAAAAACGAAATTAGGACATTATAAACTTGGTTATTGCCTTATTCGTGTAGGCCTAATTCAATTATCCTTAATGTCATAAGTTTGTAGTAGTATAAATATTAATATATATTTAAAATCATAATTTTATCCTTTTTTTAATTTTAAAAGCAGTTTTTTCAGTTCTTATGTTCGATTAATTTATATCACAAATGCAAAAAATAAAGATATGTTTCTTGATATGTCGGCAATACAATATAAGCTTTCTTAAAAGATAACTACATGTCTATTTTGCTATTATTGGTGTATTAATCATTATTTTCCCTTTGTCCCACAAAATTTAAATTAATTGGAAAAATTCCCTTGATGTTACTTAGCTTCATGTCATTGATTTAATTATCCGAAAAGTTTCTCATTTTCTCTTATGTTGAATAATTTACTTCATATACAGTTAAAGTTCTTCATACGTTGTTTGATTTGTTGAGAATATAAAATATAATATAACAAGAAAAAATTACTTAGCAAAATAATTGACTATTTATATATTGTAATATTATTACAGAGAATGAATATTATAATAAAGATTTAAAGTTTGTCTATTAACAAAAAAAACGTGTTACAATTGGGAAGAAAACAAATACATAATTATTATTTTTTGAAAGAAATCACTGGTCTTGCAGCATTTTTTTTATATAATTTTTTTTGTATGAAATCGCTTCCTAACGGCGATTTAAGAAAGATATTTTTTTAATAAATGAAATCGTTGCCCCTACAGTGAGAGGGATCAAATTTTAAATGTCGCGTCTAACGATGTTAAAATTGAGAAAGGTTCTCGCTGTCCCAACAACGAAATGTCCATTTTGATATATATAAAAAAATCAGTGGCCTTTTATGCTTTTTGAAAGGAAAAAATTGTCCCTTTAGATCCGGACTCATTTTTATATAGCCTTAAACCTATTTATAATGATGTTACAATTGTAAATCATTATTCTAAACTACGTTGCTCTTTGTCAATACAAGACATATTTTGAAAATTGATTTTTTTTCTTCAACTTCAAATCTACGTAGTTGAAGTTAAAAAATTGCATTTAATATTTATGTTTAAAAAATTGCCTTAAAATTTCAATTATATGTGTGTAAATTTATTTTGAGCTCACCAATTATATTAGTTGGCAAAAACTTATATCATTGTTTGGTAGCAATTGAAAAATGATAGGGATTTGTTTGACCTTACTATTTTTTTTAAGAGAAGGGGGACATCGATTATTTACGTTTGTGAAATTGTGATGATGGCCAAATATTGAATATGGGGCCCTCCATGATGGTAATGTGAGTGGTCAAATTAAAGGAGTGGTGGCTACATCTTTATGTCATATGGGTGAGTGGTAGCAACATAGTGACAGGTTTGTTTCTATCATTAATTAAAAATCTTCAATTTTGAGTTTGGGTGGGGGGTACAGAGAGAATTTTATTGAGAATGTTATTTTCGAATGAGCTCTGCAGTAAGCTATATATATTTAAGCATAAATTAGGAGGTGATGATGAGTTATATTAGGACAACTCAAATGTAGAGCGTGTTTAGAGCATGTTTAGTATCGCGGCTAAAAATTACTTCTTTTTAGATGTACTTTTTTTAAATGGTATTTTAAAAAAGTGCTTTTGAAAAAATAATAATTTGTGTTTAGCTAATTCATTTGAAAAGTTCTTTTGATAAACAAATTGTGTTTGACTAATCTTTTTTTAAAAAAAAATTTTGAGGGTCAAATTACGGAAAATGGTAAGTATCAATGTGCTTTTAATATTAAAATTTTAGAGAGAAAATATTTTAAACATCAAATTTTTTAATTAAAATTTACATATTTATAAATTTAAAAACCACTCTATAAAAACCACTATATACGAAAATTCACCACAAAAATAAATAAAGTCTTTCATATTTTTAATCCTACAAAAATATTGTTGTTACCTTTTTTCTAATTCTGTAAAATAAAATGTAAAATAATATTTAAAATATAAAATATAAATAATAATAATAAATAAACATAAAATAAAATAAAAATATTAATATATAAACATAAAAAATAAAAAATAAAATTCTTGAATGAAACTTAACCAAATTTATGAGATATACTAATTAATTAATAAAGGATATATTGGTAAATATGTATATATGGAAGATATATTTTATTCTTTAAAAAAATAATTTTTTGCTTCTGCTTTTTTTAAGAAACAAATTTTTTTAGCTTCTTCCTAACATCAGAAAAATTGCTTCTACTTCCATTTAAAAGCAGTTTTCAGAATTTGCCAAACACTTAATTTTTCAAAATAAGTGTTTTTTTTAAAAAAAAATACTTTTAGCCTCCCAACAACAATGTCAAACAGGCTCTTAGATTGAAGTGTTTGAGTAAGTTAAAAGAGAGTTTATAGGTATCGTTCAAGTTAAAATGCTAAAAATATATCATAAGTTAGGAATTCTAACTCAATTAAATCAGCCATGATACTCTTGTGATTGATGGAAACATGACAATCACGATAGACTCTCTCTGCTAAAATAGACTCACCAACAAGTGTAGAAACACTAAATGGTTCACTAAGTTGCTCAAGAAAAACATCAAAATTCATAGCAACATATGGAGTTACAAAAGATAAACTCGCTCCTGGATCTAGCAAGGCATAAACAGTAAAGTCAAAGACTTGAATCATACCAGTGACAACATCTGGCGAATCCTCTTGTTCTTGACGACTAGTGATAGCATAAAAGCGGGTTGTTCCTCCGCCAGTACCGAAAGTAGCTCATCTAGGTGCAACCATGTCTGATGGAGCAACAGAAGAAGACTGAGTTATATTTCCCCCATTACCATTTCCCTGCTTGTTCTTTGGACACTCTCGCATGAAATTGCCAGTCTGACAACACTTGAAACAACCAGTGGAGCCCTCATGACAAATACCTGAGTGGTTTCTACCACACTTTGCGCAGGCAGGAGGCTTACTACCCCATTGCGCCACACTACCCTGGGAATAAACAGGCTTAACTCTGGAATTTTGATCATTGTACTCATATTTGTTCCTAGGTGCAGGTGCACTAGCAGATGATGAAGCAGGTCCCTTCTGTTACTGTTGGAAGGATGACCAGTTGGCATTACTCTTCTGCTGCCCGGACTCGTTCCCTGTCTTAGCCCTCTTATTCTTGAACTCCTCTCTATCTCTCATCTTCTCTTCCTCTACCTGCTATATATAGACCATCAACCTCAAAATGTTCATGTCCCCAATAAGCATTGTTGCTCGGCCATCTTTTCTTGATAGACGGCCCAACCCAGCAAAAAACAAGCTCATTTTACTCCTCATGTCCTTACCCATCTCCGGAGCATATCGGGATAGTTGGGTGAACTTCAACCCATATTCATGAACGCTGAGAGAATCTTGTTTAAGTGTTAGAAATTCCCATACCTTAGCCTCTTTCAATTCTCGGGGAAAGAAACACCCCAAGAAAGCCTCTTCAAAACATGCCCAACTAGCAATTGGTGCATCTTCATCTCTACCCCTTTTCCACTGATCAAACCAAGTCCTAGCAACATTCTTCATCTAATATTCAGCTAGCTCAACCCTCACAGTATCAGTAACATGCATCACATCGAACACCTTTTTCAGTCCTCAATGAAGTTCTCTAGATCCTCTGCAGTGCTTGAACCAGTGAAACTTGGAGGATTCATCCTCAAGAACTCACGAATCGTAAGTGTCAGCCTCTTCTTGTCGAGCTCCTCTCTGCTGCCCAACTTGGTTGGTCACAACTTGACTGAGCATCCTTATAGCCTCGCTGAACTCATCATTGGTAACTTCTCCTTGAGGTTGCACTTCAGGTGCATTGGGTAATTCTTGTTCCTCAACATTCCTCCTAGCTGGACGGCCTCTGACTGCTCTTCGTGGAGGCATGATTATCTGAAACACATGCAGGCCCGAATTAGAGGAAAACTTCTTAGAGATAAACTCTAACGCACGAAATGAGTGTGAAAGAAGTGAAGGAATTCCTAAATATTGCAGCCTCCTAATTATAGATGTGGCGCGCTTCACACCGATAACTAGTACCCTACAGACACGGCTTCATAGACTCCCTAGGACTCTTGAACTCTGTGCTCTGATACCAAGTTTGTCACACCCCGAGCCTACACCCTGGACGTGGCCGGCACTCGAAGACCATTGTTGGCCCCAAGCGAACCCTTGGCCTGGTTTACTTAAACTCAACAAAGATAAGTTCATATAATAAACTGGAATGTTATAAAGGAACATTCAACTAGTCATTAAGGAAAACTCAAGTCTCAACATGGAATAATGACAATGAAAAGACTAAAGAACTAACATCTGACTGTCTATGAAGCCTCTAATAACAACTTATATAACTTAGATGGATGTTGGGACAAACCCCACAACATCTTAATGAACTAAACTAGAAAACAATGAAATGGATCCTCTGGAATGCAAGAAGGCTCACCAACAAACTCTGAACTGCTTACTGGATCAACGATGCGCCGAAATGCCGATCCTAGTTACCTGTGTCTGCATCATAAGACGATGCAGGCCAACTGGCATCAGTACATTGAATGTACGAGTATGCGAGTTGGAATGCTTTTACAACATAGGCTGGAAAGAGAATCTGAAAGAAACAGTTACCTTGGTTATTCTCAACTCATGAATACTTAACTGAACTCATTTCAATATAAAGCAGTTTAAAACAATTGCAATATAAAGAAAAGTTGTTTAAAAACATGATGTCAACTCTGTGTATGTACAAGGATACAACATAACTCTAAAATGTATGTAAAAATACAATGAACTGATGTATATAAAAATACAATAACTTCTGTAGGAGTTTCTCTAACCAATAACCATCACATAAGAGCTATAGTAATGGTACAACGATCTACCTCACACTGCCAACGCATCCTATACTAGGCCAAAGGTATAAGACCTGAACTGCCTAATGGATCCATTAGTCTATTTCGAAAAGGATTCATCTAAAAAGTATGACCCTTTTCTACCCATGGTGGCTACATGGTTTTATGGTGACGTAAGTTATCTGAACTCATGCTCATCCCTAATTTGGTGCTCAATACTACTCCAAAAATATACTAGCTCTTTTGTGATTTGAGATTAGTGCTCGAAAACTTAGCTCAAAGGCTATCTTGGGAAATATCAGTTTCCCTGTTTGCTTCATTTAGAAAGCTATTACTCTTTTCTGAAAAACTAGCCCGAAGGCCCTTTGAAAATCTCAGTTTCCGCTCTTATTTAAATGTGTAAAACATTTTAAATCTCTTTGGGAAATACTCAGTCCCCATATGTTTCTTTGAAGAAAAGAACTTCAACATTACTCTATACTGAATTCAAAACTTAAGTCTTAAAACAAAGTTAAAACGTTTGTAAAAGACTTATGAAAGCTTGAAATGAACTTCTCTTACTTGACTCTTGACTTCTCTTGACTTTGATCTTAATTGCTCTTGACTTGACTCTTAACTGATCCTTGAATTGAATTATGGATTCAAGGAATAAGATTTGTGATTGGAAAGATCTCATGTTGTTTAGAAATGATTTTAGATAGCTAATCATGAGAAAATACCGAAACTCAAAATTTGAAGGTGGGTCCGCGATGCGGAGGCATAATTAAATTTTGGTTTCGAAAACGTCTTTTGAGGCAGAACACCACGTGTCAGCTCGTTGACACGAAGCTGAAATGTTCAAATCTGGGCACTAGGCGCGCGACGCGCGGCCACCCCTTATTTTCGTCCGACGAAATTCCATCTTCGTTTTCCAACCCCAAATCACCCAAACTTGGTTATTTTTTCCAGATTACTTTTAGATATAGATACCCGACAACTGTACCTAAGAACCAAACTCGAAACGACCCTATAATGCGACGTAACGAACTCAGAAACTTTCCAACTCAATCAAATTCAAGAACAATATATGAATTCAAGAATAGATATCAAGATCATCAATATTCATATGCTTTTTGGACAAATCCAAACTAAAATAAATATGCTAGGCACGTGGGAGAACGATCCCAACGTTATGAGAGCCTCACATACCTGCTAGAAGCAAATCTTTGGCGAAACACCAACTTCCTTTATCGATCTTGATGAATTTGCCCTTTTCTCCTTCTTCTTTTCTCTTCTCCTTTCTCTTTAGCCCTAGCGTGAAATTTCAAATTCTAAAACTGACTAAAATCTAATTTGACCCATATTAAACTTCTAAAAATGGATTAAAATAATAGGGCAAATGAAAAGACTAAAATACCCCTTAAAATCCGGATTGGACATTTCCTTAATCCAACAACCCAACTTCCAAAGGGAATAACTCACTCATACGAACTCACTATCGGGCAAACTTGGCGGCGTTGGAAAGATCATCCCAAGAGATTTCCAGCCATATCTGGAACTACACTTAACTCATCTTGAGCTAGGAGTTATGGCCGATTGAAGTTGACCAAAAACTCAATTTTAACTTGCTTGCAATTTTTCAGATTTCCTTATACTTTCCAAAAATAACTATTTCCAGATTTTAAACTTCCTTCGAGTTCTTTCTAGTTGCGAGATGTTACACTACCTACATTTTTTAAAACTTTTATTAAATAGTTTTACCTTTTTTGAAAAAAAATTGTAATACAGTTAAACGTTTTTATTATTCTAATAGAGTATTAAAAACTACAATGTCTATAGAGCAATATTGACTCCATTTAGGGAGTAAGAAAGAATTTAAAATTGAGTGACAAAATATATTTTACTCTTCAAATTAAAAAAAATGTCAGGTCACAATTTTTAATTTTTATTTGATAAATATTATTTGAGAAATGAAAAACGTTAGGGAAAAAAGTTAAAAATCAGCAAAAAATTACTCAAGTAATTAAGAAAAGAAATTATGTTAAATATATTTAGGAAAAATATAATGTAAATATAGAATTGTTGGATTGTAAGAATATTTAAGAAGGAAATATATGAAAGTAAATAATTAACGGTTAGGACTTTGCTTTAATTAATTAGATCTCAACCATTAATTCTAAACTGTGACATGTGTCTCCAATCCAAGCTAGAACTCGGAGAAAATGGAGAGAAGAGAAATGGAGAGGAGCCGGATCCATTCTTTTTCGTTAGAAACTAACAAAATTGTTTTGTTCTGAATTCAAGTACGTTTATAGGCAAGCATATTGTTTTTAAGTTTGTATGAATAATAAAAAGATTATAGAATAACTAGATAAAAGGGTACTCGTGCTACTACGGGCCCAATATATGTTACTCATTTTATCTCAATTTATGTGATTCAAATAAAATTTGAAAAATCAATCATATTTTTTATATGTTTTTTGAATTATTTTTATAATACTTTTTACATATTTTTCACGTAATATGATATTCCACATGTTTCAATTCAAGTGATACAAAAGAAATTTTGAGAGTCGATCAATTTTTTTAAAAATATTTTAGGCAACTAATTATTGTGATTTATAGTTTTTAAAAAATGTAATTTCCATATATATACAATTCGAGAAAGTAATTACACCTTGAAAAATGTTTTTTGTGATATTATAGTAATACATATCTTACATTTTCAAAATATGAAAATTTGTAACAATTATCAACATCATTGATTTCATAAGCGCCAAAAATCTTTAATTAATTGAATTACAAAATTACAATTAGTGATATTACTTAGTTACACTTATTTCTTGAACAATCTAAAATATGAATTCGAAATATATTTACGTAATACAAAATATTCCTTTTTAATTAACACTAAATTAACAAATTGACTGGATTAAAAATAGATATAAAAAAGTGATGTTGTAAGGGCTCGATCTTGGGACCTCGTGCATGAAATGTCATGCTGCAACCAATAAGCTAAGCAAATAAACATGAGGAAGAGCACAAAGTTGAAGCACACATGTTGACGACCAGTTTTGTGCTCTAGCCTCTTCTATATAGTAGTAAAGTAATGTATATAATAAATAATAAGAGGGTTACTCCCCCGTTTTCATTTACATGTCGTCTTACAGTAGTAAGAATAGATGTTTTTTTAATACTCGTCATTTCACAAAATTAATATATAAATAATATTATTCTCTCTATTTTATCTTTGAGAGTTATACGCTTGAAAGTATGAATACAACCACAATAGAAAACTAAATGATTAATTCACGTCATTGATCAATTTAATTAATCAAAATAAATTATTTATGCTTATTTATTGAAAACTTGACTTCAAAAGAACACTAAATAAAAATACAATGGTAAACTTACTTAGTTTCATAAGAATCGTAAAATCTAAAATGGTGACATATAAATAAGAACGGAGAGAGGATAATATAATTCTCTATATTTTCCTTTTTTGTTAACTCATTTACGTGGGTGGTTTTTATATGAGTTCGGAGTCAAAAGGGCCACTTTTTTCTTCCAAAATGCATAAAAGGCCATTGAATTATTATTTTTTATACAAAAACAGACAACTCGTTGCTAGGGCAGCGAGATCCTTTCTCAATTTTAGCACTATTAGTGACGTCTAAAATTCAATCTTTCTCGCTGATGGTGCAGCGATTTCGTTGATTTTTTTTTCTTAAATCGTTATAGAGGCAGCGATTTCATCAAAAATAATAATTCCTTTAAGTCGCTACAAGACAAGCGATATACTTTTTAAAAAAAAGGCTAAATCCATCGGTGTCCCCCTAAAGTTTGCACCAAGTTTCACTTAGACACCTCAGCTAGGCGATGTTCATTTTAGGCATCTCATATAGGGTTCTGTTGTGTCATTTTGACACTTTTTTCTGACATGTCAAAATGAGTGTGATACACTTAACAATAGCGCGTGAAAGGCTTAATCTAGCCGTTTTTTATTTTATTTTCTCTTCTTCTTCTCCATTTTTCAAGCCACCACCCCCACCTTTTTTTCAAGCTTAAACTCCTTCAATGGAGGTCGAATTTTTTATTCAAATTCGTTTTTAAGTCATATTTCTTCTTCTTCATTGTATTACTTTTCTAAATCTACCATCACCTCCTCCACTTTTTGCCGGAAAATGGATACCAACACCCATATTTCATATTTATTCTCTCTTTCTTTCTTCCTCTCCCTCTCTTCTTCCCAAAAAACAACACTAAAAAGAAAGAAGAAGAATAAATATGAAAAATAGTAAAAGAAAAGAATAAATTTTAAAAAAAAGTTCAAAAGAGATTTTGAGTGTAATGAAAAAAGAGATTTTTTTAGAATAATATTTTTATTTTATTTACTAAATAGATTTTAAAATAATTTTTAACTGAAAATAACAAATGTAATCATTTAATTGATTGTTTGTCACGTTATCAACGAGTGTATTACACTCTCCTTCAGTTTTTTGTCAGAAAAGTGTCAAAATAATATAACGGGACCCTACATGAGGTGTCTAAAATGAACATCGCTTAGTTGAGATGTCTAAGTGAAACTTGTTGCCAACTTTAGGGGCTATCGATGGATTTAGTCTAAAATAAATAAATTATTTGTGTAGTTGAGTAAGACATGACGCTATGTATTCTATTTATGAAGTAATAAAAACTTCCTATTAATATTTGATACCATTCTTTAATGGAAAAAAAGATAATATTTCTTTTTAAAAAATGAAATTAGGATATTATAAACTTGGTTATTGCCTTATTCGTGTAGGCCTAATACAATTGTCCTTAATGTCATAAGTTTGTAGTAGTATAAATATTAATATATATTTAAAATCGTAATTTTATCATTTTTTTTAATTTTAAAAGCACTTTTTTAGTTTTTATGTTCGATTATCATTAAAATGAAACGCAAAAAATTAACATATGTTTCTTGATATGTCGGCAATACAATATAAGCTTCCTTCAAAGAAAACTACATGTCTATTTTGCTATTATTGGTGCATTAATCATTATTTTCCTTTTGTCCCACAAAATTTAAATTAATTGGAAAAATTCCCTTGATGTTACTTAGCTTCATGTCATTGATTTAAGGGAAAAGGACAAATATACCCCCAAACTATCGTTAATGGTAATATAAATACCCTCCGTCATACTTTTCGTTCACTAATATCCTTGTCGTTCAAAAATCAGTGCATATTTGCCCCTCTAACTAACAGAAAAGTTATTTGGTACATATGGCGCAATCCTACGGCCCTACCCAATTTGACCAATTATTTAACTTAAAATTCAAATACCCGCCCCATTACCCTTTTAACCCACCCAATTTACCCATTACCCACACAAATAAACCCATTTTCTTTTAAGTCATCTTCTCTACCCATCAAAGAAATAAACTCTGATTAATTTTCTATACTCATTTAAAGTTGAGTTCACACCATAAGTTTCAAATCCAATAGTTTGTGCATCAGTAATTTTAGAATCATATTTACTCAACCACCATGAGGCCAAGCAGCAATCCCCAATGGCAGCCGCAAAACACCACTACCAGCATAGCAACAACAACAATTTAAGCTAAAGTTAGCACAGATCTCATCAGAAAAGCATGAGCTGTAGGATTGCGACACGTGTACTAAATAAGTCTTCCGTTAGTGGGAGGGGTAAATGTGCACTGATTTTTAAACGGCAGAGGAATTAATGAGCGAAAATTATGACGGAGGGTATTTATATACCATTAACGATTGTTCGGGAGTATATTTGTCCCTTTTCCCTTGATTTTATTATCCAAAAAGTTTCTCATTTTCTCTTTTGTTGAATAATCTACTTCATAATTAACTGTTAAATTTCTTCATACGTTGTTTGATTTGTTGAGAATATAAAATATAATATAACAAGAAAAAATTAGTTAGCAAAATAATTGACTATTAATAATTGTAATATTATTACGGAGAATGAATAGTATAATAAAGATTTAAAGTTTGTCTATTAACGAAAAAAAACGTGTTACAATTGGGAAGAAAACAAATGCATAATTATTTTTTTTTGAAAGAAATCACTGGTCTTGCAACATTTTTTTTATAAACCGTTAAGCATATATTTATTTTATAAGCATATTCTTATTGGTTAAATCGAAAACCGAATCGTTAAGGATCAAAACCGATAAAAAGTTATCTTATTGATTCGTTATTGGTTTAGCTTATTTAAAAATTAAAAACCGATAAACTGAACCGATAATTCATAAAACCAAACTGAACCGACCGATGCACGCCCCTAACTATACCAGTATGATTATATCACATCTATTTCTCTTTAGTTTCATTCCCAATGTTGGTTACAAGTGTTTCAAATGGTAGTGATATGAAAGAAACTTTGAGCTTCTGACATAATCCAAAGAAAAACGTAACTACTTGTTTTGCAGAATGAGAAAAAACATACACGGCATAAAAATAGAAAATATATATAATTTTGTTTACTTACGGGTTTATGATTATATGACATGAAAATAAATAGATTCTATAATTTTGTTTGTTTGTAGTTTTATAATTAAATAGATAAAAAATAATTTAGTTTATCATGTGAAATTTATTAGAATGATAAATGTAGGTGAATGATTTTTGAAGAAAAAAGTCTAAAGTTTAGTGATTTTATTGATATAAAATATAGTTTAGTGACTTTGTTATATAATTTTTCATAGTTCAGTGACCTTTTAAGATATTAACTTCAATAACTCACACATGAAAAAATAGAAATCAGCCTCTCCCTAACAACAATTTGGTGTATTTACCTTCTTATAAATATCGCCCTTAAACCATTGTACTCCGTCTGTCCCTAATTACTTGTCCACTTTTCCTTTACAGTTGTCCTAATTACTTGTCCATTTTGACAAATCAAGAAAGGATACAATTTTTTACCTATTATAGCCTCAATTAAATGACTAATTATTTTGAAAAATGTAGAACTTTTCATCCACTTCATAATAAATAGGGATAAAATGGTAAACTCACTATGTCATTAATTGTTTTCTTAATATGTGTGTCAATTTAAAAGTGGACAAATAATTAAGGATAGAGAGTATTATTTAAGAGTGTACAAAACTAAAAGTGAATAAGTACAAATTTAAAATCTAACAAATCCACCTAACACAATTTAAAGTTTTTCATCTATGAATGAATTTCAAATTTTTAGTCATTCACATGCTAAAATGTCGTCACTTGTGTCTGAAATATTTTATAGTGGGAGAGACACAAATATAAATTAATACGTAAAAGATTACTTTTTAAATTAAAAAATATATGGGTGTTGCATATAATAGCAAAAAAATTAGTAAAACAAAAAACTTGCAATTTTGCGTGAAGTTACTTGAAAAGTGCTAGAATTCATGCAAATATAACGTGAATATTACTTAAATTATGGCGAGCAAAATAGAATACCCCATAAATTTAAAACAATTTTTTTCCCACCTTTTTCATTATTTGAGATTTGAGAATATCTTTTAAAAAAATCGATTGCGCGCTTTAAAGACAACCGCTTTAATTATTGTTCTTCACATAACCAATTGGATGATCGGATTGGGCCCCTTTCTTTAGATTGGGTAGCTACATTGTGTGTCCATGGAGACTCCAAACGTGTACCATTTTTAACCACCTACCAACAAAAACGGGTTATGCTAAATGGCAAGAAATTTAAAAAGTCTATAATTTTTTTTAAAATTTTAAAATAAACTGATCTTTTTTTCATTTTTAAATTAAAATGTATTAAAGCTAAAAGGATAAAAATGTTCAAAATGATAATATATGTAGTGTGAAATATGTTATTTTACCATTCTGGCCAAATTTTCTGGCCAAAAGGAATTTTCCAAAAAAGAACATACTTTTGTGTAATCAATACCTTAATCAAACACAAAATTATTTTATTCCGTAATTGTTATTCCTTACCAAAAGCTTTTTTTTTTGTCAGGGTTCAAACTCAGATTCTAGTGACTGTTTCTATGA
>NW_006240025.1:0-24083 GCF_000226075.1 Solanum tuberosum
TGTATTGTGAGCTGCTAGTTGGGTCATTGAATCCTCAAAAGTGTTTTAAGTGTCATTCGAGGACGAATGTTCTTAAGTGGGGGTTATTGTAACGACCCTCAAAATAAAGGAGGATAAAGTAGAGCCTCACATGAGTTTTATGCATTAATAACTTGTTAAAATAATGAAAAATAGCCTTTTAAGTCAGTTTTACAAAGTTTGGAAGTCAAACGTCAAGGGACGACCAAGACGTTCGGAAACTAGTCTTTTACGTGTTGGTGTGTTCTAGTATGTTGTTCATGTTTTTATGTGTTGTTTGGAGTCTAAAATCAGTGGAGGTGACCCTAGTGTCTTAATAAATGTTTTTAGGGTCAAAACGTTTGGATACGACGCCCCGGGGGCCACCCTAAGGGTCCCTGAGGAGGACCCCAACCTTGGCCAAGCAAGCTGCCACGGCAGCTTGAAGTTGTGCTTGGAGGGAGCATGTCCACGTCGCGGACTAGCTCCACCAAGGGCCAAAAGTTTGGTCCACGTCGCGGACATGTTGCTGACTCTACTGTCTCGAATGTAATTTCTAGAAAACTTATGGGAACACCTCCGCATCGCGAACTTGTTTCCCGACAAAATATACAAAAATAAAACTCAAGTTGGACTTATTTAAAAAGGTCCAACTAAGTGAGGGGTAATTTGGGTACTGGGTTATTATAATTTTAAGTGTTTTTAAGTATTTTAAAGGTATTAAAACATTTAAGAGGTGTTTTTGAATTCATTCTTCCAAAATCAAAACCCTTTGTTCTTTCTCTCTCTAAAGTTCTCTTGAGTTCAAGGAAGAAGAAGGTGGAGAGCTAGGGTTTCAATTGAGGGTTCCCTTCCACCAAATTTCGTTGAGATTTCATCAATTGAGGTATGATGACTCTTCATCTAGGACTCATCTTAATCCTAGAGTCAATTTCAAAGGATTTTACAATGTTTTCAAAAAGTGACTAAAAGCTTGTTTTTGAATTCTATCAAGGGTTCTTGTATGAAAATGATTTGAAACGTTTGGGTATGGATTAATTGATGTGTTTGTGGTTTTTGAATGAAATACTCCATGAACCCTTGTCTTTTACAAAACCCTAAAATTTGCTATGAAGTGCGTCTTTTTCTATAAATTCAAAGTTGATGGAATTATGTGTAAAGTGAATGGTATTGATATCTCTTGTGTTGTTTAATGTTTATTTATGATTAATTGTTGATAATGGATGAATTATGGGTGGTAAGCCTTATGGACTATTGATAACGTTCAAATATACATCTTGAAAAGAAATATAAACGGTCGTATGCAATATATTTACCCAACTATGAGTCGGGGTCGATCCCACAGAGAATATGGAAGAATTATGTCAATAGCAAATATTTAACTCGATAGTCGTTATATAACAATGGGGGGATTTAATTTGAAATAAAATAAAAAACAATAAAAAGATAGGTTTGAACTAAGCTATTCAGATTATTAAAAGTAACTAGGAATGTGTTCTCCATAAGCTCATAACGCAGTTATCCTAATAATAGTAATCCTTTTCTAGTGTATAACATGCAAAGCGATAAGTTAGGTATCTCTAAATCCTTGGTCCGGCATCAAGAGAATTTCACCCCCGCACCTTGGTCCGGCATCTAGAGAATTTCACCCCTCACCTTGGTCCGGCTACATGTGTATAATTTACTAACCCTTACCTTTACCTCATATTAGACATCATAATCGATGTTTGGCTTAGTTATTACTTCGCACCAATCGACACTAGCCTATTAGATAGTATCACACTAAATCTATGTTGATAATTCTTTTCTTGTTGATTACCTCCTTGGTCCGGCAAGTAGCAACAAGGCGAGTTCTAACGTTTGCAACCACTAAAATACTTTTAAACGAAAGAATTATCAATGCATGATTCAACACTATTCAATAATTACTTAGTTATTATTCATACTTTGTTAATCGCTTATGATTCCCACAACCCTAGTTATGAAATTTAGCTACTCATTATCTCAAAAACACAATCAAAATTTATTAAAATAAATATTCTTGTGTTAATCATAAAAAAGTTAAGAACAATAGCTAAACTATATTTTATTAAGCACGAATACAAATAAATAATAAAGGAGAAGAAAGAATAAACCACAATTCTCCAGCCTCCACGGCGGCTCTTCCAAAGTTCCTAAGCTAGAAAAAATTTATATTGTGTCTTGTATCTTGGTTCTTCGCTTCCCTAAAGAATAATTTTGCATGCCCTATTTATAGACATAGAAACCCTAAATAAAATAATTAAGTTCAAGACAAATTAGGAAAACAAAACACAATTAAATTGGGTTTCCAATTGCTCGCTGGATTTCTTCAAATTGTTGGCGGCAGAGGGGCGGTTAGCTATAGACACGTGGCAGCAGCAAGCCAAATTCAATTTGATTTGGCAATTCATTCACATTGGCCTCATATGTATAAATATATTATTTTAATAAATTTAATCCATTAAGATGTCTGTTTGATGTCCTTCTTCAACCTTCCATCTTTAATTCGTTTTAGCTCCAAACTTTTTCATTTTTCCACCAATTTAATCCAACACATAAAATACACAATGTAGTACAATCCATAAAATTCATGCTCAAAAAGGACAAATCTAAATAAAAAATGTGAGGAAATAATGATTAAAAATATGTATTTTTAGCCTCACATCAACTATAGTATGAGAATTGATGTTGTGAGGTTTGATCCACTTATGGTGGAGGTTTTTACTTTCTTTTCTTATCTATACATGTTGAGATCATGGCCTTGAAGGCAATAGATGTGAAGTGAATTGATGATTATGATGCCTATGTTTATAAAGTTGTACTATGAAGGTTATGTATGAAATCCTCAATGCTAGCATGATGTTTAAAGTGTGTTGATAATGATGAGTATAATGTGAATGATAATGTTAGGGATAAGGTGTGGTCTACACGATTGATTATGTTAGGTATTATTGTAGAATGACCCCTACCTATACCCCTATATGAATGTTTGATCATATACATGTTAGGAGTACCTATTCATTGTTGAATGTGTCCTTGTCTCATATGATGAATTGTGGGTGTGTAGTCTAGAATCCCTAAGGGATTTATATGTGAATTGCTCATGAATTGGGGACATTGTGAATGTGTTGTGATCCCTTTAAGGGGAAGGACACTCAATATCAATGTTGTTGCTATTATGTCACTATGAGGACCAATATGCACAAACACACACTCTACATGTATAGCTATGAATATGATGTGTTATGGTGTCTATTGAAAGGTTAACTCTTATATGCCACCCTTACATCTTATTATGCATGCAAAGTGTATGATTAGCAAGGTATGAATATGTGTTGTATAAAGGTGTATATGTGAAAGGACTTCTCACATATGTACACACACATGAATGAATGAATAAAGTTTATGATAATCTAGTGAAAGTGAGTCTCTTGAAAGGTTTCCTCAATTGTACTCTAAACAAGATTATGTTATGAATAAGGTATGACTATGTGAAAGGTCATTCTCACATAATGTAGGTTCTATGATGAAAGGTCATTCTCATCTTAGAAACCTTTGAGCTATATGATATGAGGGATTAAGTCCCTAAAGCCTACTTTATGAACTAATGTTAAATAAAGTCTTAAAGATGTTTAAAAAGGGAGTTGGAGCTGAGCACCGAGTGAACATGAAAAATGAAAGTGGGAGCTTCAGTTTAGCAAGTCCGGCTTCCCACAAGAGAACCTTCGCTTTTAGCAAGTCCGGGTACCCAACATAGATGTTGTCTCATGAGATAGAAACCTCCACGCCTAGTAAGTCAAGGTTTCTAGGAGCAATCTCCTTGTTCCATAACTACGTGCCCCCGTAGGTATTAGCTTAGTGGATCCACTAGATAGCTATTATGTATGTAGGTCCTACTTTGGCAAGTAGTACCCTCTCTTTTCGGTGTGGGAGTAGAACACCGCATTCCATGTAGCTCACATGGTCTATGTCAGTTATGGCAATGTCTCCCGAAAGTTAAGAAATGAACTAAGATAAGAATATGAACTCTAATCATGATTATGGTCTATGTATGTTAATATGAAAGCATGTTAAGGTTGACTTTACTTATGTCAAGACATGAAGTATGTTTATGCATGTGAATTACACTTATGACTTCTTAATGGGTTTGCTTAGTATATGTGGGGGTATGGGACTCCATGTGTACATTGCACAAGTGAGCTTGTGAAGGGGTTGTGAGGGTGGTTTATCTATGATATGAACTAAATGGGTTATGACTAATGATATAGTAAAGGATGAGTCCTTATATGATGTTATGAAGTATGTTGGTCTTATGTCTAATGTTAAATGAAGATGTTATGACTTGTTGAATATGATGTGTCTAGTCTATGGTGGCTTTCTAGGAACACTTGGTGTGAGTAGTATTATGGGATGCTACTTGCATATTGCACTAGTGTGACTTGGGGGTTGTGCTTGGTGATGGTTCCTATGTGAAGACTATGTATTATGGTGTGCTTATGACTCTATGAATATATGTGGTTGGATTGATAAAGATTATAGGTAAGTTCACCTTTGTTATCCTTAAGGTGATACATTGCACCAAGTATTCCCTAAGGGTTGTTTGAGGAAAGGAGTTAAGATAAAGAGGAAGGTAATGTATTGTATGCATTGAATGTGCCTAAAATGTTATAAGTGGCTCTATGTGCTATTATGAATGGTTTTTGTGTGTATGATGATGTATGTGGTTTATATTGTGCCTATGTACTAAATGTTCTTGAATTTTTTCTAAAAAGGCAAGATGAATGGTTTCCAACTATATGTCCTTTTGAGAGCATATTTTTCGTGGTTATCATACTTAGTGCATTCTTGTACTAACACCATTCTTCTTCATCTTTTTACACCAACTGTAGGTGGTGGTGGCTAAAGGGCCTTCCCTAGAAGTGATGAGCTTGGCTTACTATTCCCAAGTTCGGGTGTGTCCTTAAAGATTCAAAGACCTTTATGTTAAACAGTTTCCTTAAGTTCTATGTATTAGATAGTAGTTTTTTTGTATTGTAAGGGCTGTGTCCCTCTTGTGTTGTAGTCATGTTTTAAGATGGCTACCTTGAGACATAGTACTCCATTTTTTGTATTAAACGTTTAATGAGGTGAGTTTTATGTCTTGTGTTATATTATAAAAAAGTTTTAAATTTTCCGTTATTTTTCTATGATAAATGCTATGACGAATGCTAAGGGCTTGTATAAGACCTCCGAGAGGTCGAATACGCCGGTAACGACTAGGGGGTGCCTCGGGTCGTTACAAACTTGGTATGAGAGCATAAGGTTATGAAAATGGTCTTAGGATTCAACGTCTCATGAGCCACATCTAGCTAAAACCCCAATTCTTGGGGTATGATTATATGATTATGGGCTGATTTATCTTATGGATATTGCTAATTGTTAATTTAAATGCTATTTAAAAGTTAGTTTAATCATTAATTGTGGTTTAACTTAAGAATTGTAGTTTCAAATGCAATTTTGTGTTTGTGTTCTTGGCTTGCGAGAGAGAGAGAGGTTTTATAACTAAGGTTTTTGATTGATGATTTATGGGTATTGGGTTGATCTGGGTTCTGCTCGAGAGAGTGAATCCTAAACCCATTCCCACACATTCAGCTCAAAAGAGTGATGGATTAAGGTGTAGGTTGCTCTTAATCTGCATGCTTGTTGATGTTTGAGAGAAATCACTTGATTCGGGGTAATTGTTCGAGAGAAAATTATCTCCCTTATAGCCTAGCCTACTCACTAATATCTAGCTATTTACTAATAGTTGCAATTACCCATATGTCTATATTGAATCCATCTCATTATTGTTAATTTGTATTATTTGTGACTGATATTTGTAGTTGAAAATCAAAACCAATCCCCCCCCTCCATTTGACATTCGTGTCACCCCTTGATTTGAATGATGTCTTTATTCGATAATTTTTATTCCTATGAATAATTTGACCGCATTTATACTTCTCAATTGAATCTGAAACACGTACAACTCCCTGTGGGGTTCGACCCCAACTCATTTAGTTGGCTTTTATACTGATTTACGATCGTTGAACACCTAGAATTGGATGAGGTGTCCTTGAAACGTAAAATCACTTTCCAAAATATCCCCAACAAGAATCAACATAAGAAATACCAATTTCCCCCTTATAGACTATAGAAACTGAGAGTTAAGAGAAGAAATGAAGGGAAATTTTGGAGAGAGAAAATTGAGATCGATTGGAAATAATTGTTGGGTCGAGTTCATCATTAGTGATGTTAACTAGTTAGTTTGTCCATTGTCTCATCCTCCTCCTAGGATCTATCTATATCATATAAATACACTATTATTAGTATTGAGAAAAATATTTCTTCATCAATAATATAATATCTAAGGTTTACAAAGAAATATGTTTTGCATCTTTCCAAGAATATCTAGTTTGTGGACAAGAGGATTCATCTTCCATGAGGATTTTTGCGACTGTTGACATGAGTCGGTGTTATAAATCCATTTCTCTAACGAAAAAACACATAACTCTCACAAACTAGTCTTTTAAGACTTAATACTACAAGTTTAAACAACAACTAGGGTTTCACTATGTTACACCATAATTACTAAATTGTTTTTCACAATCAGAAAATTAGTCAACTTGATCTAAAGTTTCACGGAAGACACTAAATAATATTTTAAACAATCAAATTCGAGAAAATAACTTACTTTTCAGAAAATATTTTTCGCCGTATCAAACATATCCTAAACCAATTTAGAAGCATTAATGAAAATGTAGCAAATTGGACACCATATGTCCAACCTGGGTAAATTTTTACTTGTACCCGATGCTTTCAACAATCAAATAAAGATATGGCGTCACTTGCTTAACTTATATATTCTTTTTCTAAACCATAGTTAATCGACATGTGCTAACCTTGACTTGTTAACTTAACCATCGTAACATAATATGATATGGCATAAACACCACATGTGAGTAAGTCTTAATTATCTCACCTAAATGCAAATTCAAACTTTCTTCTCTATAGAAAGCTCGATACTAGTGGTATCTTGTAACATAATGGAAAGAATATTATTTCCTTTCCAAGTTCCCTTCCCAATGTAGTAACACTTTCTATCTTTCAAGCATTCAAAATTCCTCTATAAACACGTGGCTCCTTTCTCCTTCCTTCATCACCAATCACCCTTTTTAAGATAATAAGAGGAAAGGAATAGAAATAAAAATGGGGAGAGGGAAAGTTGTGTTGAAGAAAATTGAGAAATCATCACAGGCAAGTTACCTTCTCAAAGAGAAGAAATGGCCTAATGAAAAAAGGAAACCAACTGGTTGTATTATGTGATGTAGATGTAGTTGTGATAGTTTTCGCTTACAGTTGGAAGCTATATGACTATTTGAGCTCAAGGTAGAAAATCATTCGATCAGAGCATAATTGATGTATATTGATTGAATAACGTTATCAAAGATATTTCATCTGATTCTAAGTGTCAACGATCGTTAGTCAGTATATAGCCAACTAAATGAGTTGGGGTCGAATCCTACAGGGAGTGGTACGTGTTTAAGATTCAATAGGAAAGTATGAATATGATCAAATCAGTCATAGGAACAGACATTTGCGAATAAAAACATAATTTAAATCAGGGGGTGACACGAATGTCAAATAACAGGGGGGTTTGGTTTGAAATTATCAACTACAACAGTAGCAAACAACACAAAAAATAACAATAATGAGATGGGGTTCTTGGGGATGTGATTTGATTATAGGCTAATATTGACAAACGGGTAATTGCAACTGTTAGGAAATAGTTGAATGTTAGTGAGTAAGCTAAGCCATAGAGGGAATAAATTTTCTCTCAAAAAATTTATCCCTAATCAAGTTGGTTTCTCTCGAACACCAACAAGCAAGCTAAAAAAAGACCAGCCTACACCTTAGTATTTCACTTTCTCGAGTTGAATATGTGGGACTGAGTTTAGGATTCACTCTCTCGAGCTAAACCCATACCAACCCAATAGCCACTGATCATTAATCAACACTCTTGTTTTTAAAACCCCTCTCTCGAGCAAGCCAAAAAAATGAAGATAGAACTACATTTGCAACTACAATTCTTTAAATTAAACCACAATTACTGATTAAACTCCCTTCTAAACAGCATTTAAACTAACAATTAGCAATACACATAAACTAAATCATCCCATAATCACATAATCACACCCCAAGAACTGGGGTTTTATCTAGACATCATAAAAAGATAAAAATTGTTACCAAATTGTGTTTCCATCAACTGGGTAAGATTACTTTCGTCTTTACAAAGGTCCAAATTAAAGAATCTCAAAGACCCAATTCCAATTTCTCAAAAGTGAAAAACTTCAATTCTTCAAATCTAAGGAAAACTTGTCTCAATACTCAGAGTTCAATGTTCAGAATAATTTTATTGATAAAAGATTTCGTAAAGATTAAAAATATAAAAAAAGATTAAAAGATTCTAAACTAAATGTTCAAAAACGTATTTATAGTCGCCAAAAACATGCTGCGAAGCGCCATTCCGTGCAGTAAGTCGGGCTCACCGATCCGCCCTCTGGTCAGTTCCATCGCCTTTTTTCTTTGGCCTTCAGCATCCCCATGTTCTGTAACTTTGGGCGATCCAACACTACATCGTGGAGCCACTCGGCAATACGCCGACTGCTCCTTTCTCTCACCAACTTGATTTTCTCCTTCAGGACTTGGCACACTAAAACTTTAGACGAGATGGTGGCCAATCGCCGACTCGCCAAAGGGACTTGGCGATCACCAGGCCTTCATTTCTTTGTTCTTTCAGCTCGCTTCATTCCTTTTTACAAATTAGTGTCCATGCTTTGTTCCTCAATCCAAATACCTGGAAATCAAGGATTTTACATCAGTTATTGGCACAAATAAAGCATTTGAGGACACGAAATCTATCCAAATAAAGCCCTAAATGAGTCAAAATCTCGGACTCATCATATATCAATTAGAAAATGTAAATAGTTAATAAATGTCGACTATTTGTGTAAAGATCTCAATAGAAATGTACGTAAGCTCTAATCGTTACCACAAATTACTCTCGTTGCTCTTAGCGACATATGTGTGTGACTGCTTTACAGAGCATGTGTACCGATAATCCAATGTTTTGATAATAAGTTATCTACCTTCCAATGGAAAGAAAACATCTTTGAAACGTGTAAGTTCACTATTCCATATTAGTAAGGATTAATATAATTTTATTTCTAAAGTTTTCATTTGGCACTCTACCTGGATGCTAAATCGACAAATTGATTGATATTTTTGTTTCTAGTTGTGCCAATGATTTTCCTTTGATGATTAAGTGAAAAATTCTTTATTATTGTATTATTAAGTGATAAATTATTATCGAAGTAAAATATTTAGTGTTTATTAATATTATTATTTGTAACATCTTATTTTAAAATATGGAAAATATATTGGACAAATACAATGAGGTGTCAGAATCATCCGTGCTAGTATAGTTAAAACATTTGCACCCGAGGTAGTGCACTAAACATTTTTATAACATAAATGAATTAATTGGATTAATTATTTATTTATAAAAAATCCTTTTCAAATGATTAGGAGTCCCAGACCAAGTTGGAAGCACTAAAAGCTAAGGTAGAAATGATGTGTAAAATACAAAGGTATGTTTTCTATAATTTTATTTTTAAAAATAAGGATTCATGCTTTTACTCGTATAATATATGATTAAGTACATATAACTTTCAACGGATTAAAATGTATATTTTTTGCTTTTCTTCAAATATATACACTTTTAATGACGAAAAATGTATATACTTTTTGAGTGTATACCAACATGTAACAATATAGTGCACAAGTAATATTGTTTGTTTTAGGCCTAGACTAATATGACTTTAATAATTCTTGCTTTGAGATTTTTCTACTTATGTGACTCTTATAACGAAGGGCATAAAATTGAGGGTGGATCATAGAGTAGGACTCTTAGGTTTCTAGGTTGATAAGCTTTCAAAGAGTGTTGACGCATTTTAGAATGAGAAACAAAATTAAAGTAAAATGATTTATAATGCATGACACAAGTTCCACATAGTATTTATGCTTGGTAGGTTTTCTATTATGTGATGGTGTAATCCGATGGATAAATTTATCATATCTTATGGGCAGAAGCGGACAATACATGTAATTGTCAAGAACATAAGGTATGACAAACATAGTAGTAAATTATGATACTACCCTAGTATGGTGGTGAATCAAGTCTCAACACAGGTGCTCCTGACTCCTGGGAATGTATAATAGAGTGTGTCCATGAGCATGGAGTGTGACTTTTAGGCTCGATGATGATAGCTCGAGGGATAAATATGTTAAGTCTATTAAGCTAAAACAAATAATATGTACAATGAATTTATATTGTAATATTATTATATTTAATATCAATTTCGTGTCTTTATTATTGATGATATTAATTAATAATATTCTATATTTTTTTTCATATAATATAATGTGAAGTGGTTTGCTGGCAAAAGACCTTGAAGGTTTGTGCTTCAGTGACTTGCAACGATTGGAACATATGTTTAATGAAGGTCTTCGGAGTGTCAAGGATCACATGGTATATATATATTAATTATGACAATTAAGTATTTATTATAATACTGTATCAAGTCTTTTGAACCGTTCCTGATTCTCATATATAGTTAGAATCCTCAGAAATCACAAGAATCATTTGATGGAATGAAATATTTACTCATAAATGACTTATTGACATGTACGATAAAGTCAATTAAGAAACTTGAAAGACGTGCATGTTTATACTACGATTAATGTGTTGAATTATTAGAATACTTCTGCTAATTCAAAGTCATGAATTTCACTAAAAGTCTTTTATACGATATTTTTTTGAATAATATTTAATTGATCATCCTTTATGGCTAAAATGTCTTTTTTTGGCAAGATAAAAAGGCTAAGATTGAATAAGTAAGTAGCCTTAAATCTAATTAAAATTTGTAATTATTTTATTCTGTATATTATAAGTGTGATGCATAATTTATTTTTTTTTCTTTATTTTATTATTATATTTACTTCATAATTACTAAAATATTCAAAAATATTTTTTCAAATTAAGGTTGGAGAACTCCAACGTGAATTTGCCATGGTGGAGAATTTTGTTGGTGAAGCTGACACTTCCTGGACTTCTCGATGATATGTCGATTTTGGCGTTCAACTAAGGCTACCCTTTGTGGCATGTATGAGGGGACACTAAGTGTTCAATTCCATGTGTTTTTAGATATGAATCTAATTTTTGAAACTCACCACCACCATCAGTGTAATTGTGCTAAAATATTTTTCAAGCATGGGATGTAAAGTTTGGAAAATTCTAGAACTTCAATTTTAACTTTTAGGGTGAACAACCACATATACCTTGTATATTGATCAACGAATGAAACATTGTATCATTTTTTGTCAATCGATAAAACCGAAGACAGCCCCCACAAATTACTATAAATTAAATTTAATGGATTGGCACTATGCAAAGAACTTTTTGGAAAAAGGCATCCTTTGGCTTTTATTAGAATAACATGAATGACAAACAATACTATTTTTTTTACCAAACTACTGGAAAAGAAAAATAATGCAAAAACTTATCTAGAACTTGGCGATTAGGGTGGTATTATAGTTGATGCCACATGTGGTAAGGAATAGAGACATTGCATTGCGGCGGACTATCAACATCCCTCGGTGGCCACTCATACAACCCTTTCTTACTCCATCCAAGCAGTGGCAGATCCAGGATTTTTGCTCAGGGGGTTCGAAGTATAAAGAAGAAGTTAAGGTGGTAATTCAAGTGCGCGGTGAACGTAGTAGCCCCTCGGCATGCTCTTTGTACAAGAATCATAGGACTAAACTAATCAAAGATATCGAGGACAAAGATGCATTGATAAGAATTTTAGTGGATCGATTGTATTACATAAGTTAATTCCTAAAACACGTGAAAATTAAATGATGAAAAAGGGAGCGAAACGGGGAAGAAAAATATTTAACTTACTTTATTATAGCGTATTAAACATTTCTTTTTACTTTCATCATGCTCCATCGAGCATTCTTTTTAAAATTTCTCGTGCTTTTTATACTTTTATTTTGTAATGTTTTACTTTATATTTCACTTTTAAAAAATTTTAAATTAGTATTCATGCAATCAAATATTACTATGAAAATTGTCAAGATTCTCTAAAAGTGTGTAAGAATAGAGTTACTAATATTATAATGCATATTCAGAAGATGAATAAATATCATCGTCAATTTTTTTAGTTCTGTTGTCGGAGACAAGCTCCTCGCCAATAGCTCTCAAGAAACAATACAAGAGAAAGGAATTAAAGACAATGATGCTGGATCTTACCGTTGATATGCAGAAGTCTTGAATAGAATTGAATAAGGAGTTTTGTGTCATTAGTCACAAAACTATTTATTAGTTTAGTTTTATCTATATTTAGTTGGTTATGATTCTGTTTTCAATTACAATTAGGAGTCTAATACTTGTCCAACACTTGTATATATAGAGTAACAATGTACAGGGATAGAAACAGAGTAATACAGAAGAATTCTGCATATCGTTTTTTTCTTTGAAGTTTTTACATGGTATCAGAGCAATACTAGAAGCTTTGTATACGATTTTTTCTCTTGTCTTTCATAAGTTTGTTCTTATTACTCGATTTTTTATCTCCATGGGTGACGAATCACTTCCTCCTACTACAGTTGCAGTTAGGACTGCTCCTCCTACTATTTTGGTGGATCAAAGCCATCCTTATTATCTTGCTCCATCAGATAACCCTGGTATGAATTTGCTCAATGTCACTTTTGATGGTACTGGATATGGAAATTGGCGCAGAGGTGTTTTGATCTCTCTCTCAGCCAAGCATAAGTTAGGTTTTATCACTGGAGGTTGTAGATCTCCAGATCTAGATTCACCCTTGCTTGATCATTGGAAAAGATGCAATGATATGGTGATTGCGTGGCTTCTCAACTCTCTTAGCAGAGACATCTCAGAGAGTGTGATTTACTCTCAAACTGCGAAAGATTTGTGGACTGAGCTTGAGGAACGCTATGGACAAGCAGATGGTGCTAGGTTGTTTCAACTGCGACGAGATCTCAACAATATTAGTCAAGGGACTTCAGATGTTGCAAGTTATTTCACTAAACTTAACAGAATTTGGGATCAGTTAAAATTGCTCAATACCTTTATGGTTTGTCGTTGTGATTGTGATTGCGGAGCAAAATCACATAACGCTAAGATGAATGAGGATCAACAACTTATTCAATTCTTAATGGGTCTTAATGATGTCTACACTGGTGTTCGAGGAAACATACTTATGATGAAACCACTTCCTTCAACTGCACAGGCTTACTCCATTGTTCTCCATGAAGAATCACAAAGGGAGGTACATGCTCAACATACTCTTGGTACTGACTCTTCTACTTTTTACAGTGCTGGATAGAATTCAAATGGATCTAGACAGGCAAGGGAATACAGGAATGTTGCTCAAAACAATAAAACTGATGTTAGGAAAATCGATCAAGTTTGTAAGTATTGCAAAAAATCAGGTCATGTTAAGGAAGAATGCTACAAATTGGTGGGCTACCCTGCTCATTATAAGTTTAATAGAACTAGGAAGGGAGATTTTCCTAACCAATCTGTCAACAGTGCTATTGGAGAGCAGGATAACACTATAAGGCTTGGTGCTCATACAGTTTCTAATCTCATCTCTGGTCAAGGGTTCTCTAAGGCACAATGTGACCAATTGATTCAGATGTTCCAAACTGTTCAAGAAGGAATTGGAGCATCAACTCCTAATGTCACTGCCAGTGCAAATCTGGGCGGTATGCAATACGCTTATAATATTTTTACCTCTTTCTATTCTAAGGTACATCACAATACTTGGATAGTTGATTCTGGAGCCTCCCAACATATGACCTATAATAAAAACCTTTTGCATAATATTGTCCTTCTTTCTATCCCTGTGACAGTAAGTCTCCCAAATTCCTATCAAGTCAAAGTAAATTATATGGGTAGTTTATTTCTTACGCCAGATTTATAATTACATAATGTCTTATTTGTTCCTATTTTTAAACATAATCTTTTGTCAGTTTCTCAGCTTTGCACACAGTTTGATTGCAATCTAATTTTTTCTAAATATAATTGTTCTATTCAGGCCCCTTTTTTGAAAAGGGACCAACTTCTCGGTGAAGCTGCAGCTGGACTCTATGTGATGAGAGATAACACACCTCAGATGCATCTTATTTCCCAGAAGCCTATGTTTCCTGCTTCTTTTAATTCTAGTTCTTTGTCTAAGTCTAGTTTATCTAAATCTTTTCCTGTTATGTCCAATAGTTGTATTAAACAATCTTCTATTCCTATCAATGAAAATGGTTTTGCTTATTCTGTTTCTACTCTTTTATGGCACAATAGATTAGGTCATTTGCCTTTGGCTGCTATGAAACATATTGATAGCCTGCATTTAAGTTCTAATATTGAAGACTCCATGCCTTGTGCAATTTGTCCCATGGCTAGACAAGCCAAGCCTCCTTTTCCCAGAAGTTCAATCACTACTAAACATTGTTTTGATCTCATCCATATCGATACTTGGGGACCCTATAAGACACCAACCTACAAAGGAGAGAAATATTACTTAACTATTGTAGATGATTTTTCTAGAAGTACTTGGACTTTTTTGCTTTGTGCTAAATCAAATGCATTCCCCACTTTAAAAGCATTTCTTCTATATGTTGAAAGACAATTTTCTACCAAAGTCAAGATTATAAGGTCTGATAATGCTTTTGAATTGGGTTCTGGAAATCTAGCTACTGAATTTTTCCTTTCTCAAGGAATTCTTCACCAAACTACTTGTGTGGGTACACCACAACAAGATGGTGTAGTTGAGCGAAAACATAGACATTTGATGGAAACTTGTAGGGCTCTAATGTTTCATTCTCATGTTCCTAAGCAGTACTGGGGGGATTGTCTTCTAACAGCCACTCATTTGATTAATCGGTTTCCTTCTAAAGCTCTACACCTTAAATCCCCGTACCAAGTCTTATTTAACTCTCTCCCAGATTATTCTTATCTCAAACCTTTTGGTTGCCTATGTTTTGTTTCAACTCTTTCCCGTAATAGAGATAAACTCAGTCCTCGAGCTATTCCAAGTGTGTTTTTTGGTTACCCCTTTGGAAAAAAGGGTTACAAAATTCTTACATTACACTCTAAACAAATCTTAATTTCTCGAGATGTCAAGTTTGTCGAGTCTATTTTTCCATTTTCACTCTCTAGACCACTATCTCAACTCTTCCCTACTTCATGTCCTCTTCCCCATGACGAAGAACCTACATCTTCTCTTTTGCCCCCTCTAGATCCTGATCCTTCTTCTTCTGTTCCTATGCCTTCTCATACTCCCCCTAAGAATTCTCCTGTGTTATCTAGTCCACCAGAGCCACAGCTGCGCAGATCCACAAGGGAGAATCACACCCCTACTTATTTATCTGATTATATTTGTGGTAATGCTTTCTCTGTCATTTCTCCTAATCCCCCTTGTTTTCCTTTGCGTGCACATTCTTTTTCCACTATGACAACTCCTAATCAATCTTTACTCACATCTATTTGTCAAATTACTGAACCCACTTCTTATCACCAAGCTGTACTGCATCCCGGCTGGAAGGCCGCAATGACCCAGGAATTTGACGCTCTCAACTCCAACCATACTTGGGACATCGTTCAATTGCCACCAGCCAAGAAGGCCCTACCCTGCAAATGGGTGTATAAAGTTAAACTTAAGTCAGATGGGTCTCTTGAGCGTCTCAAAGCTCGTTTGGTGATTCGGGGTGATACACAACGTGAAGGGATTGACTTTACAGAGACTTTTTCTCCCGTTGTCAAAATGACAACTGTGAGATGTCTCCTCTCTATTGTTGTAAAGAGGGGCTGGAAACTATACCAGCTCGATGTCAACAATGCATTCCTTCATGGGGACCTTAATGAAGTGGTTTACATGCGGTTTCCTCCTGGTTTAATTGCTCCTTCTCCTTCTCATGTTTGTCGGCTCCGTAAGTCCCTATATGGCCTTAAACAAGCATCTCGTCAATGGTATGCACGTCTGTCCTCTGCTTTGTATACTAGAGGTTTCATTTGTTCCTCGAACGACTATTCTTTGTTCTATAAACACACTGGGGAGTTGGTTACTTTGCTTGCTGTATATGTTGACGACATCTTGCTCACTGGTAATAACCTGCAGGAAATTATAGAAATCAAGTTCTTTTTGGATTCTGAGTTTCGCATTAAAGATCTCGGAGAGGCTCATTATTTTTTGGGAATGGAATTGATTCATGAGGATGGTGGTATGCTTATTACTCAGCGTAAATTTGCTATTGAGACCTTAACTGAATTTAATTGCCTTGAATCCAGATCTGTCTCTACTCCTCTAGATCCAACTGTCAAACTTTCTTCGTCTTGTGGACCTCCTCTTCCAGACCCGCTTGTTTACCGACGACTTTTGGGAAAGCTCAATTTCTTGACTAACACACGACCAGATCTTTCTTTTACGGTCCAAACCCTCAGTCAATATATGCAAAATCCCTGCCAAGGTCATCTTTCCGCTGCTTATCATACTCTGCGATATTTAAGTCGCGATCCTGGTCTTGGTCTTTTTTTATCCCCAGACTCATCGTTTCAACTCCTTGCTTTTTGCGACTCCGATTGGGCTTCTTGCTCCGATACACGCCGTTCTGTAAATGGTTTTTTTCTTAGCCTTGGAGGCTCTCCTATTTCTTGGAAATCTAAGAAACAGCCGGTCGTCGCTCTTTCTTCTGCTGAGGCGGAGTATCGTTCCATGCGTCGCTTAGTTTCAGAGGTCACCTAGGTGGTTCGCTTGTTACATGATCTTTCCCTCTCTCCCTCTTTGCCGATTTCTCTTCATTGTGACAGCCAAGCAGCCATCCATATTGCTAAAAATCCCGTCTTTCACGAACGAACCAAACACATCGAGATTGATTGTCATTTCGTCCGTGAAAAACTTCTTGATGGCCTCATTTCTTTATCTTTTGTCCCTTCTTCTTCTCAGCTGGCCGATTTGTTCACCAAAGCCCTCTCTGGGCCCCTTCATCGTTCCCTTCTTCTCAAGTTAGGTGTCCGTTCACCGGCCTCCAACTTGCGGGGGGGTGTTGTCGGAGACAAGCTCCTCGCCAATAGCTCTCAAGAAACAATACAAGAGAAAGGAAATAAAGACAATGATGTTGGATCTTACCGTTGATACGCAGAAGTCTTGAATAAAATTGAATAAGGAGTTTTGTGTCATTAGTCACAAAACTATTTATTAGTTTAGTTTTATTTATATTTAGTTGGTTAGGATTCTGTTTTCAATTACAATTAGGAGTCTAATACTTGTCCAACACTTGTATATATAGAGTAACAATGTACAGGGATAGAAACAGAGTAATACAGAAGAATTCTGCATATCATTTTTTTCTTTGAAGTTTTTACAAGTTCATATAGTTCAATTTACTAGGTTAGTCATAATTTGTAAGAAAAAATAAAAATAACGAATAAATCAAATAAGTTTAGTTTCCATCTCTCTAAAAATAGAATTAAAAAATATAAAAGAAATTTCATGAATTCTATTAATTAATATTTTTAAAAGCATGTTGACGATATTTAAGTTTCTTCATTCAATTACATCTAATTTACATTTTTTTAAAATAAATTATATTTCTATCTCAATTTTCAAGTTAAATATAATTCATCATTTTTTTAAAAAGTTATTCAAACGTATATGAAAAAAGAGTTACGTTGAAACAAAATGATTAATAGATATAAAAAGAATAAAATATAAAAACAGTGTCTAATAAATTTAAACGAAAATAAATTTTGAAATATTGATTAACACATGCATAATAGTTTAACTTATTAGTTTATATAAAATGATATGATGAGTGATGGTTTCATATAATCAACTCAACTTATTTGTGATTCGATATAGAAGGGAAATATTGTAGATGCATTTCTCTTAGATTTTTTTTTCAATTATCCAACTTCAAAAGAATTTGCTGCATCTAACACTCTTTTTGAGCTTTTTTGTTTATGCCCAAATCTCTAAAGGGTTAGGGTCAGCAAGGAGGGTGGGGGAAAAGTCACAAGCTATAACCCTCCTTACTCACCTCAACATCTATAAAAAAATTTATAATATTTATGCTAATATTAATTTCTTATGAATTTAAATAAAACAATATGATTAGTGATAATTTCAAATAGTCAACTCAACTTATTGGAGATTGAGATCTTGCATTTATTATTGTTACTAATAGATTGAGAAATTTTAGTGCTTCTTAATTTTTTTATGATATGACCAATATGATTTGAAATAATTTTCTAAAGTCGCCTTGATTCATTTGAAATTTAAGCACAAATATTAGTTTATGTTTATAAAAGACTGATTTAGTCGGAAAAAATTAAATCTATTTTTCTTTTATGTACTAGAAGCTGCCTGTTGATACAAGTCTGAACCTGTGAACCCCTTAAGTTTAGAATGATGCTGGAAATGCTATGCTCATAGAGTGTATTACTCTTTCACAATTGGTAATATAGACTCTCTTTAGTTATTACATCACATCAATCTTTGCTTATTAGCTTGGATGAAGCTTTGTTTTAATAAAGTCAAATATTTGACTAGAACATGTTGCAAAAGTTGGCATCTTCTTTGATTTTATCAAGAAGAGTTGAAAAGACTTAAATTGATCTTCTTGTTTCAATTTTTTTGTTTGTTATGTTTGAAATTATCTGTGTGTTCATGAAATGGTCACTTATTTTCTTGGTCTCCACCCGATGCTACTATATTTTTTAGGCTCACAGTAATCAGATTTTTTTAAAGCCCATTAAAACTAATGGCACTCTCTATTAAGATATTTTCCATTAATGAGGCTCAAATATTGAAGCTTACTTGTTTGATATTGGAAATAAAAAACTTCTTGGTATGGTGTGTGTTATTCCCTTAATATCCTACTTGAAGCAAATTCCGATAATTTCTTTTTATGAGTTTTGGATACCTAATAGTCAATTTTTGCACTCCTAATCTAAGAAGTTCTTCACTTCTAGCACCTAATTCTATAATTTTGATTATGGATGGAGGGATCATGATAATTTTATCATATTTCCGAATGGTAAATATTTTGTACTTGGGTTTACGGGCTATAATTTGGAGTTTCTAAGGATTAATCTACGAATTGACAGGATGAATCGTAGATTGGTTTACGACTCGTAAGTGGATTCGTTAAAAATAATGCTTCAAATAAACTTTATGAAGTTCATTCTATAGACCCAAAATATTACCATAATTGGGTTTACAACTTGTATTCAAATCATTGGAAATCAGGCCTAAAGACAAGTTCCATAACTTCATTTAACGGACCCAAAGTACAAAAAATAGATGGTTTTATGATACGTAATTGGTATTGTAGGAATCAAACCTTAAAAAATGAATTTCAAAAGTTGGTTTTATGACTGAAAACTATGGGTCTTACTTCCATCTATAACCGTAAATGGAGTTCGTAGTGCAGATTCTGAAAATACTATTTGTGTAGTGTCCCGTAAAATGGTCATAACAATTTACTCAAAACTCTAAATAATGCAAACTTATTAGTGTTGGAAAGAAGACTCATACAACTTTAATTTGATAGGCCATGGTCCACCTAATTAACTATAGGCTGATATACATGGTCATTTGAAGTTGACCCTTGCATGAACTAATATGAAAAGCATAGCCGGTATGAAGGTTTTAAACTCAACATAGTACTAGAGGTCTCTTATGATCCTAAACCACTTCCAATGCACTTTTCCTTCATAGGAATGAACCTTAACACATAAGCACAATTAGGATATAACCTGATTCAAGCGTAGATACTTACAACGAATGATTCAGATTCTAAGAGTAAAGTTACAAGGTGTTCCAAATCATTAAATAATTTTTTGCAACAAAAAGTCAGCCAATTTTATCAAAGTATCAAGAAAGTCAATAAATATTATTGGCGGCCTATGTTACTCAAAATTTCTAAAATCGTTGTCTCGTCTTTTTCATATATTCCTAAAAAAGATTACTTTTAAATGTTCATGCAAACAATAGACAATATTTCTCGTAGCTTGCTTATAGCTTTTATGTGTTGTTGGATTTTGTGACATGCTTCCTGAGGTGATCGAAAGAGTTTTGAGCGAGTGCTGCCTTTTTGGAGGCATTTGAAGTGAAAGAGTTGCCTTTAGTCAACATCCACAAAATCTAATATCATATGAGATTTTTGACACTTCCATTTGCTCAGAAGGTCCATTTTTGTCTAGTGGGATTAGTTTTTGTTTTAAGGCTTTCATTTTGAGTTTGTTTCGTTAAGCATTTGACTTTCAAGTTTTTGCCAAGGTTTGATTTCGGTCAACATTCTTGGTAAACATACTCGAATGAGAATTCATCAGTGTCGTTAGCTCTAGAATGTCTGATTTAGAGTCAAACAACCTTTAGATCCAATCCTGAGGTATTCACCGTGATTTTGTGGCATTTGTCATTTTGTTTTAGGTTTACCTTGCAAGTGTTGACTTGGGTCAACTTTCTAATGAGACGATCTCCATTGGTGGTTTTGTCATTTCCGTTGCGTCTCAAATATCAGATTTTATTAGGTAGCATAGTTTATTTGTGTTCACGAGTTTTGAACGAATTGCGAGCCTTCATCGGGGGAATTACTGAACTTGGTATATTGCTGATACAGTTCTGCATGTGTAGCACTATTCACTTCTCCATTATCTTAGGATTCTAGCTTTAATTTTGGCTTTGGGTATTTGCAGATTGTTAACAATTCGGATGGATAATCTATTCGGTAACAATTTCTTACTTTTTGCTATGTTTGGCTAAAACCCTCTACTTTAGGGGTGTGATCATGTAGTTGAATACATTAATTAGCTAATGGGTATTATTAATTGCTGAATTTATTGTTGTTTTGACATGGGTTCAATTGTTTGTTCATGCTTTAATTGATGAACTGAAGTTGCAAATTCAGTTCTAGCTTAGCTCTCTATGCTTGCTTTAGAAAGAGGTACTAGAGTAGAATGATTGATCGATAGTTGTATTTATTGCCTCTTTAAGACTGAACTTGAGAATGTGAGTTTTGTAACACCGCGGATTCGAGAACGAGCCAATAGAAGATTTTCAAAACTTGCAGGTTCCACCGACGGAGGCCAAACCACGGCCTGTGGATTGGACCACGGACCGTAGGTATGGTCCGTAGGTTGGCCACCAAGAATCTCTAGGAAATCATGACCCACGACAGGACTTATGGACCGTAGGTGGGACCAGGGTCCGTGGATCATGACCCCTACATCTAGCTTCAGACTCCAAACGATGACCTGCCAGGATTGACCGTCGGTCGGTCAGCGGTCCCTCGATCGCCTCGCCAGCTTTTAAGTCAGGGTCCTTTTGGTCTTTCGCCCTATGCATTGGGAATTTAAACTACATCATTATACTCAGTTTAAGCCTAAAATTCTAGTGAGAACCTATCCTAAACGATTATTCACTAAAACTTAGAGCAAAAGGAGAAGAAAGAGGCTTTAGTTTTCCAAGGACAACCAGCAGTGTTCTTCAAAGTTCAACCCCAAAATCAAAGGATTTTTCCGTGAATTTCGTCACCAGGTATGTGGGATTTCACTAGTGGGTTCCTTTCATCCCCTAGGTCCCTAGAATTCAGTCAGATCCTTGATATTTGTTTAGACCTAGGGTTTTAAAGACCTTAGATAATTATTGTGATTTAGTTGTTGTAGTATCCTAAATCAAATTAGCTTGTTTCTCAAAAAGTTTGCTTAGTTCCTTGCATGAAACTCAGAACCCTAGTTGTGTAAATTATTTTAGTTCATGAATTATACTTGCTAGGTCAGTTAAACAGATAATCATGCTCCAGATTTCGAATGTCACATTGTCAGTACATAAATGTTTCATTCTCGGTTAGCATGTCAGTATTTTGAGCTATTTAGTATTTCAGTTACATTTCAGTCATATACATATTCAGTTGGGAGTAGACTTAGCACCGAGTTGGACTAGGGTTCACATACCCTCATAGTCCTAAAACTATGTTCCCCCGTAGGATTATAAGTCCCCTCTGTTGGGCATCAGATTAAGTGATCACGCCAGTCATGCCTTTATACCTCTGGCAAGGTATATTGGGTCCTCTCGATGGGGGTATACTTCAGACTACACGTGGCTTTATGTTGGTTAATAGTACCTCCAACAGTCAGACTCTAGTGTATTTGACCAGGTTTTCAATTTGTACTTCAGTATTCAGTCTTACCATGTTATGTTCATGATTAGTGCATGGTCATTGCATTTAGCTCAATTTTCAGTTATATTTCAGCATTTATATTTCATTCAGATTATATCAGTTCTCAGTTATGCTTTGTTCAGCCTATATATTTTGTTCAGCTGTTATCTATTTCCTACATGCTCATTACATTCCGAGTACTGACACATACTCCGCGCTACATCCTTTCATAATGTAAGTTCATGTATGCAGCATCCAGATGACGCTTAGATCAACTTTCGATCTGTATTCAGCAGCTTCAGTGGTAAGTCCTCATTTTTCGAGGGTAATCAACATGATTTTATTTTAGTCTTTACTTTCAGTTTCATATTTGTTAGAGTTAGCTAGGGGGCATGTCCCAGCAACTCAACTCAGTTAGAGGATTTTTTAGACATAGTAGTAGATTCAGCTTTAGTTTTGAGTGGTTGTTCAGTATCACTAAGCTCTTAGTATCTTTTATAAATTTTGATTTGTTGGGTTCTCCCCACTTTAAGTTATCCATTGTTTTAGCTTCCGCATAGTACATGTTTTATTCAGTAACTATTATAGTATGCATATGATATTCCAAAAACATAGTTAGCTTGGGTTACTCATGATCCTAGGTCCCGTGTTACATCAACGGGGTAGCCTCAGGGCATGACAAACTTGGTATCTGTAACGACCCTCACAATGAAATAGGATAATTAGAGCTTCACATGCGTGTTAGTAGTTGATAAACTTGTATAAAGGGTTGGTAAATTTCCCCTTGGCTAATTAAATGTTTGGGCATTTATTTTAAGTTGTTTTTATTATTTTAGGTATATTAGATCATTTAATTGAGGGCTATAACTATATTCTTCAAATTAGAATTTCCAAAGTCTTTCTCTCTCTATATTTCTCTCTAACTCAAGGAAGAAGAGGAGTTGGAGCTAGGGGTGAAGATTTTGAGTGCTTCTTCTTCAATTTTCGTGGGTTTTCAACTTAGAGGTATGGGGATCCTTTATCCTTGAGTAGTCTTTCTTTCAAGGAGCCCAATCAAAAGGTTTTCAAAGTTATTCAAATACACACAAAAACCTATTTCGATTCTAGCATGGGTTCTTGCATAAAAAGGTTTTAAATGATGATTTATATGGTTATTAATGATTATTAATGGTTTTTAGAAAGAAATCCCCATGAACCCATGTCTTCTCAAATTCTCTAAATTTGGCCTAAAGTGGGTGTATTGATTTTGTGTAATTGATGGACGATTATTGTGTAGATTGCTATGGACTGTTCATATATGTATTTATCAATGTTGAATTGTTAAGAATAGTTATTGAATTGCAGGATGTGGGATGTTAGCCTTGAATGGGCAAAATTGTGAATTGGTCTTCATGTTGATTAGGGGCTTATGCTTAGCTTAGCTTGTATAGTTGAATGTTGTTATTATCATTGTTATTGTATTGTTAATTATTGGAATATGAGGATGATGAAGATAGCCATGGAAAGAGGGTAAGTTGATCAAACTTGATAAATATTGTATAATTGGCATGGAATTGAGTATTGTGGCTTATGGCCTTTGAAAAGGGTGGTAAGATGGCTTAATTTCTTAGTATTGATATAATTGTTATTGATTGGTTTGATCCACCTTTGCTGGAGGTGGTTATTTGTTGTATTATTGTGAATTGAAGCCATGAAGGGCATTATATGAATCTTATTATAGTGTTGTATTATTATACACATATGAGGCT
>NW_006240026.1:0-16478 GCF_000226075.1 Solanum tuberosum
ATTTGGAAACTCAAGACTCTAAACAAAATAAAAGTCTTTTTGTGGCTCCTCTTTCTCAATAAACTCCCTACCTCCTCCGTTCTATTTTATAGAAATATTACTAATAATAAAACCTGTATTTCTTGTTCAAATCTTGAAGAAACTGCGATCCAAATTTTTCCAACTGCCCTGTCTCCTGTAACACCCGGAAAAAAATTGATATAACTTTAGACAACAATGATTTTTATAACAACATCTACACTCTGTGCTAATCCACAACAATGACCACAACCTGGAACAATCACTTGATTCATACTTCCATACTCACATCAATTATTCTTTGGAATATTTGGAAAACTAGAAATAATAAGTTGTTCAAATGTCAACCCTCTAATGATGTCAACAGAATTATGCACACAATCCTCTTCCAAGCCCTTGAGCTTCAGCATTTCGCTTACACTACTGGGGAAAATCATCCAAAAAAACTAGGATTCCTATCACATGGCAGAAACCACCTAACGATCGACTACTTCAAACTAAACATTGATGGATCCTTTGAGCCTAAAACAGTCGAAGGTGACACTAGAGGTGTGATAAGGAACCACTCAGGACAGTGGATTATGGGATTTGCATGTAAAACTAAAGTGGAAAGTGCTTACCATGAAGAACTATTGTCCCTACAGGCTTGACACTAGCAAAAAAAATATATAAAGAAAGTGTTGGTGGAAACCGACTCACAGGTACTTCTAAATTTCCTATACACTAATAATGCTTTGTACTCAAACATACGCGCTCATTGTAGGTCATTGCTCCAGCAATTGGAAGGACCAACGCTCCACCATACTCCAAGGGAGGCTAATAGAGTCGCTGATGCTTTAGTTGAATACGGAAGGAAATCAAAGGATCCTACTATGTTTATAAACATACTATATATTTTATGCATCTCTTTCGTTTGCTACTAACATTCTATAACGAGATGCTAATGGAACTGCTTCAGTTAGATCAATTCCCTTTTATATGGTTAATCCTTTATAAATAAATAAAGTCTTCCATATTAAGCAAAAAAAAAAAACAAGACCCTTCATCATTTCCTTGATTATTAAATAGTAATTGCAAGATTATTTAATGAATATCTATGTATGTAAAGTGTGTGTATGTCTAATATGTAAAATATAGAAAGAGTATGTATAAACAATATGTCTTGTAGAATATAAACAAAAGAAAGATTTTCTAGTATAAATGTAAAAATATGTGTAGAAAAGGTATAAAACTGTATAAGCAAGCTGATTTTATTGATAATTTTTTTTTAGAGAGAGCGGACTCCTACACTACATTAAATCTCCATTTTCCTAAAATCATGTGCTAAGTTGTTACTACTCAAAAATAAACTTGATGACACTTGTCTTATCCTACCAAGATAAGTTAGTCTAAATTTCAACTTAAGAGATAAATGCGGAAATAAAATAAAATAAACAACTTACATATTACACTAGTTTAGATAAAATAACTCAATTATAACCCCAAAACTTGGTTGGCACGTGTACAAACCTAAGTATTACAATAGATTCAAGTAGTACAAGACTGAATGTTCTTGTTTCGAGAATAGAACAAGAACATAATAAAAGAGGAAGAGGAGTCTGTCGAGATGACAAATAGCTACCTCGCAACTCTCCATAGTAAGCCTCAGACGTAGAAGAGAAGTAATCACAAAGATTCGGTCTCGTAACCTACGCAGGTGTAGAAGCAAGAGAGTGAGTACCAAAAAACACGATACTCAACAAGTAAATAGTTAACTCAAAGTAAAGCAATACTGAATCAGGTACTCCCAACTATCCAACCGAACCTCCACAACTGCAACCTACACAAAATTAGTACAACCTAACAGTTCACGTTTATGTAGCACACAACACGTAGAACAACACCTCAACGTATACAAGTCATCAATACAAAATATCATATTCATCAACCACAAGTTCAGTAATAAGCACTCATAAAGTTCACAAATGGTAATGATGTGTAATCCAATGAAATGTATTGTCAATTATTATAGTTATGCATTTCTATCCTATGATACACGTCCGCTAAGACTTAGGCCGACCATAGGGGACTCGCAAGGTCCATGCATCTGCTAGAACCATTTTCCCTTGGCATATTAATAAATCACTGAAACCATTTCCCCTCGGCATCACCAGAACAATTTCCCCTCGGCATAATCATCACAATAGAGCTCATCACGGTGTTTCGGAACCAATGCAAATAGATATATTCACAGAAATACTAAGAAGATGATAATTTCCATATCAATACACAATCCATAACAATACAATCATGAAACATTGAATCAATGAAACCATTCAAATTATCCATAACACATCACATATCAATATATCATCAAGTTGCCTTTTTCATTTCCCCTATTTAATCATTAGAATCATTCAAAATGAACCCGTGACCGCAAATATCAAGCCCTTCATCAATTCTCATTACTCCCCAACACGAACAATAAGAAATACAAGATTCTTTCCGCTTAAAAGGGTAAAGAAGTGTCAAACACACAATCAATCAACCCGATACTTGAGATTTCCCTTTCTTTTGGGCCTCAAAATGAACACAATCTAATTATATAGAGAATCACAATAAGAATTTGAAACTAACAACACCGATATAATTATTTTTTGGAAAATGGGGCCAAATTGACCCAAAACCCCATTTCCAAAAACTAGAGTTAAATTTTGAAATTCTAGTAAAATCATGTTACCCCAAAGGATTTAGAAGTCACCTGTGAAAATCAATTCAAAATGGAATTGAAATCATTCCTCAGTCACCATTTATTTCAAACCTAGAGTTCTTGAAAAAATCTCCAAACTTTTAAGTTCAAAACCAATAAATTGATGTTTGAAGTCATAAAGTATAATTGAGAAATTAAGTTTTACGGTCACAAATACTTATTCAAATGATTCCACATGAAAAATCCTTTAAAAATTAGCTCCCAAAAGTTCTGAAAGATCAAAAATAGGGAAATAGGGTTGAAACCCTAATTTTGGAAAATAGCATTATGCAGGCATAAAAATATCATCATGATAGTGACCCGAAGATCACACGATCATAATGAGTGAAGTATTCAAACCACTTAAATTGACCATCACGATCGCGATGAGAAAAAGTCTAAGCTTACGCGATTGCAACAAGCCTCACATGTTCGTGGCTCACAAAAAGATGAGTCCTTGCAATCACAAGAGGGAGCCTCGCAATAGTGATGCATAAGATAGTAGGCAACATAATACAACAATTACAACAATCACACAAGTCACAAATGCACCGAATGGACCCAAGAGATTTATTTTGAATCTCGAGTACACAAACCAAATATGCTACCTAACTAATTTGACGTTACAGACTCAATGAAACTATCAAATTACGGATCTGAACTCTCCTTGACCCAAAACCCAATGAAAGTCACAATAAACTAACTTAATGTGACCTCTCTGAAGTTGGAAAGTTGAAAAGTAAAAGAAGTGCAGAAATTTCTCTGATGCAGTGGTTCACGAGACACACCTTTGGACCGTAGGAATTCCTACAGGATGTAGGAATGAAATCGTAGTACTCAAAATGAGTTTTGGGAAAATTTAGTTTCTAAATACTTGATCAATGACTTGACAGGGCGTTACCGTAGAAAGTTTGACAGGTCGTAGGGCTGATCCGTAGGAATGATTCAGAGATTCAATTTAAGCTCTCAATTTTATGGAGGGGAATGGCGGGTCGTTGTTGGTTCTATAAGTCATAGGATGGTTTCATGAAAAGGGTTCAAAATTAGTGAAATTTTGGACTTAAAGATATGTTCTACGGAAGGGATCTACAAATAAGTATTCATTTTCACATATTTGAGTATTTTAATTTTAGAACATTTCGAGAAGCACTCTCACACTCTGAACAATGTTTAATGGAAATTATTATGATGTCATATGCTTTAGGAAGAATTAGTCACTTTCGTCCCAAATAATATCATATCCATCCCTAAGTCTTCATTGTAAGCCAATAACAATTCCTACATGATCCTATTCCAAGTGTTCTCACTTTTGGCCTTCCTGTAAGTATGCTATAATATGAGAACACTTTGAATAAGATCATGTAGGAAATTTTATTGTCTTACAATGTAGACCTGGGGATGGATATGATATTATTTAGGACAAAATGGCTAATTCCTCCTAAAGCATGCATTATATTTGTCCTTCTGACATTTGTTGTAATTTGATATTTGATCTTCTTTTGTAATGACCCGGTCGGTAACTTTTGGAAAGTTTCATGAATTTATCATTTTGACCCTTTCGATATCGACCCCGAGTCTTTTATGTTTGACTTTGAAAATTTCGTTTTGAACTTGTCAAGACCCAAAGTATACCGTAGAAGTGACATGGTGTATAGGACACAGAGAGGCCCTACACAAGTCACTTAGCAAAAATCATACACGATAATAGAATTAAAGAGTTCAAAAGACATTTTTTATATCAAAAGAGTTTGACAAAACATAGTGGAAGTCTAGAATAGTCCCAGAGCCATCTATTACATCAAAGAGTAATTGAGATGGAACCCATACTAAACATACAACGTCCAAAATATAAAGACATAAAGCAATAAAAGGTATATATGGGTTTATGAGAAGAGTATGTGAACCAATGTAGGAAAGAGTATGTGTGGAGCATTGGACCCCACATTAGTGAACCAATGTAGGAAAAAGTATGTGTTAGTACATAGAATGCACCAAGTATGATAGCAAGTCATAAAAGTTATGAAATCATGATAAAAAGACTTTACATGACATGCAATGACCAAGCTAAACCATAAGATAAAAAGGTTAGAAAACATAAATCACGATCATGGTTAATGCAAGTTAAATCATCTTTAAAAAGCATGTAAGATTCTTCTAGAAGTAACCTTAGTTAATTATTGTGAGAAGTAGCCATTAACCGACATATAGACCATGTGAGCTATAACATGGAATCTGATGTCTATTACTTGCCAAACTAAGGACCATACACATCTAGCTTAAGTGGATCCACTAGCTAATGTCTATATGAGACAAACCTATGGTGGCGCATAGTTATGGGATAGGGAGAGTGCTACTTGAAACCCAACCTCTACTACGGGAGAGATTCCATCTCAATATCCTCTCGCTACTAAGCAAAAATCCCACGGAATAGTCATTAGTCATATTCATCTTATTATCAATGGAAAGGCATAATCAAGTAGCCAACCGAAGCTAAAATTCATTAGAATAGCTCGTAAATCTTGATTCAAAGTTTAGTTGAGAAAACCTTTCAACCCTATGAATATGTTATGTGAGAAAACCCTTTGGATTCATGTTTGAGTAGTATGTAAAAAATCCTTTCACAACAAAAACATTGATACTTCACTCTCTAAGCATCCTTAATTCATTTTCATCAATTTCAAAAGAAACATGCATATCTTCATAAATTCATCTTAGGTAGTTCAAAACCCACATCATATCATCAAAATCTAGAAATCATGGGTTCGGCATGGGTCATGGGTATTCAACTTAAAAACATGCAATTACTTCAATTCATGCATTAAAAGGCATAAAACAATCAATTAGATAACATTGAAAGGAACCCATGACAATTGAATAAAAACCCTAATTTGATTTAGGAATCTAACTTTAAAAAATTGGGGATTGTAGGAAACCTATGGAGCAAAGAGATCCTTAGGTGAATACTATCATACCTTGGAGTTCAAAGCCCAAAAGCTATGGTGGAAATTGATACTTGAATAAAACCCTAGCTCTTCTTCTTCTTCTTCTTCTTCCTTAGACAAAGAAATATATAGGAGGGTGAACTTAATAAACTTTTAGGAATTTAGAAGAGTAAATTGAATTGGGTGATTTGGGGGTTAAAAATCATTATATAGGGCTTAGGTTCGAAGGCAAAACGACATAGTATAGCATTAAAATAATTCGGGAAAAGACAAAAAAGCTCTAAAATATTAACTATCGGACCTCCACTAACGGTTCGTAGGTCCAACCATGGATCGTTCGGTCTAATCATCGTGGGGTTCTGGGACCTTAATTTTGGACCCCCATCGATGATTGCTATGAACGGTCCGTTGTTCCACTTACAGATCGTACATACCAACCGTAGGTCCCAACTTTGACCCTCATATTTTCACTAAGTGATGGACTCACCTATGAGACCTACCTACGACTCATACATTGAATGATGGACCGTCCCGGTAAACCGTAAAAAGGGTACCACGACTTGACATTTTAATATTTTTTAACTTGCCACCTACGGTTCAAACCTACAACCCATAAGTCAACATACGGTTCGTCGGTGGTTGCGTCACTGCAGACACCAATTTCTAGAAAACCTCCAATTCCCTTCTTTTCAAATCTGGGGTGTTACAATATCTCCCCTTTGGGAACATTCGTCCTTGAATGGGACTCAAGACATCATAAGGAGGGTAGGAACTAGATGTAACAGCCCAACATGAATGCAATCACATAAAATGTACATATCCAAGAAGGAAACATCAACTCCAAACTAAAGCATGTTGAAAACATCATTTCATAAGATCTATATGCAACTCATACAAAAAAATGCACATAAACATGAATAAATCAATCAAGTTGACTCATTTTCTCAAAAATCAAGTTTTTCATAAACATGCGTAAATGAGGAATCATGGAAATATCTAAGACACATGAAATCAAAAGAGAAAAACATGAGGAACTAAATAACTCAAGCTAGAGTAGGAACGAAGGGAAAGAGATGAGGATAACGGGATATCATAATGGCCTCGGCCTCCCAGTAGAACCCTCAACTAATTGATTCTTTCGCAGAACCGTTAGGGAAGCAACTTCCTTATTTCTCAACTTCTAAACTTGTTGGTCCAAAATCTCCACCAGAAATTCTTCATAAGAAAGGCTATCCTTTATACCAAGAATCTACAAGGGTACTGTACATGTCGACTCACCAGCACATTTCTTCAACAAGGAGACATGGAAAATCGGATGCATCGATGCCAAGTCATTAGGTAAATCAAGTTCATAAGCAACTTTACCAATACGTCTTAAAATTTGATTTGAGCCCACATAACGGGGACTAAGTTTCCCTTTCTTTCCAAATCTCATCACACTCTTCATGGGTGATATCTTCAAATAGACACAATCATTCACATCAAACTCAAGATCTCTACTTCTAACATCGGCTTAGGACTTTTGTCAACTTTGAGCAAATTTCAACCTTTCTCTAATAAGCTGAACTTTCTCCATAGCCTCATGCACCAACTCGGGACTTATGAAAGCAATGTCACCCACTTCAATCCAACCTATTGGAGATCTACACCTCCTACTATATAGGGCCTCAAATAAATCCAGACCAATGGTCGAGTGATAGCTATTATTATACGCAAACTCAATCAACAGTAAATTGTCATCCCACTTGAGGTCAATTGCAAAAGCTCTCAATATATCTTCTAAAGTTTGAATATCGCGTTCCCTTGCCCATCAATTTGCGGATGAAAGGTCGTACTTAGCTTAACAGGAGTACCAAGTCCCTATTTGGAAAAAATTCTAGATCTGAGAATTGAATTGGGTACCACAATCGGAGATAATGGATAAGAGAACTCCATGAATCCTAACCATTTCTCTCTGGTACAACTTAGCATAGTCCTCCGCCGAATAAGAGACCTTGATGGGAACTAAATGAGCCAATTTCATCATTCTACCCACATTAACTCAAATCGAGTCATATTGTCGCTGGTTACAGGGTAAACCCTTACTAAAGTCCATAATCACAAACTCCTACTTCCAATTAGGGATACTGATATCTTCGGACAAACCTCCCGACTTTTGATGCTCAACTTTCATTTGTTGACAGTTAGGACACTTAGCCACAAATTCCGCAATATTCTTCTTCATCCCATTCCACCAAAAGACCTCCCACAAGTCACGGTACATCTTGGTGGCTTTCGGGTGAATGGAATATAGAGAATTATGGGCTTCTAATATGATTTTCTCTCTCAAGTCATCTACATTGGGAACACACAAATGACCTTGATATCGTAGCACTCCATCTTCCCCTTGGGAGAATGCCTCAACTTACTTCTTAAGCACCGCTTCCTTCAACTCAATCGAGATCGGGTCAAGAACTTTCTTGGCTTTCATATCTGACACAAAATATGATTGTGAACCATTATGGACCACAACACCTCCTTTGGTAGATTCAACAAACAGAACACCCAATCGGGCCAATCTAAAAGCATCACGAGCCAACTCCTTCTTCTCTTTCTCAACATGAACAAAACTACCCATTGACAACCGACTAAGAGCATCCGCCACCACATTCACTTTGATGAGGGGATAAAGAACACTCAAGTCGTAATTATTTAGTAACTCAAGCCACCTTCTTTGGCGAAGATTTAGATCTTTCTTTTTGAACTCTTAACCGCATCCATCTCCTTAGGATCTACCTCAATACCTTTTCCGGAAAACAATGTGACGAAGGAAAGACATAGATCTTAACCAAAACTTGCACTTACTAAATTTTTCAAAGTGTTGTTTGTCCTTGAGGACTTGCAACGCAGTCCTTAAATGATCGGTATTCGCATCCTCTCTCCATAAGTAAATCAAGATATCATTAATGAACACAATCACAAACATGTCACGGTATTGCCTAAACACCTTATTCATCAAATCCATAAATGTGGCCGGACATTAGTCAAGCAAAAGGACATCACCAAAAACACATAATTACTATACCGAGTTCTAAAATCATTTTAGGAATGATATCATCCTTGACCCTCAATTGGTGATGACCCGACCGAAAGTCAATCATAGAGAAATAACTTGCTCCCTGAAGATGATCAAGCAAATCATCTATCCTTGGAAGAGGATATTAGTTCTTAATGGTAAACCTTTTTCAACTGGCGGTAGTCGGCACATACGAAGTGAACCATCTTTCTTTCGAATAAAGATATCTGGGGCACTCCATGGTGAGTTATTCGGACGGATGAAACCCTTATACAATATATCTTTGAACTCCTCATTTAATTCCTTAAGTTCTGCCAAAGCCATTTGGTAAGGAGGAATAGAGATAGGTTGCGTATCTAGAAAAAGGTTAATATCAAAGTCTATTTCATTTTCTGGAGGAACACTAGGTAGATCATCACGAAACACTTACAGAAACTCACTAACAATTGGGACCGACTCAAGAGTAGGGGTTTCAGAATCCATATCCCTCATCCTAACTAGATGGTAAATGCAACACTTAAAAATCATCTTTCTAGTTTTAAGAGAAAAAACAAGTTGACTCTTAGGCATAGAATTTCCCCCTTTCTGCTTTAGGGTAGGCTCATTTGGAAGTTAAAACTTGACCACTTGGGTTGTACAATCAATAGAAGCATAACAAGAATGCAATCAATCCATGTCAAGAATAACATTAAAATCTAGCATATTGATTATTTGAAGATTGTGTTGCAAGTCCTCAAGGACCAACAACTCTTTGCAAAGTTTAGTAAAATTTCTATAGACTCTCTTAGCCACAATAGATTCACCAACAGGATTAGAGAAAGAAAAAAAGGTCTAACAACACACCTGGAAGAATATCAAACCTCATAGCCACATATGGCGTCACAAAATATAAGGTATAACTAGGATCATGCAAAGCATAAACATCAAGATGAAAGACTTCAACATACCGGTAACCACATCGGGAGAACCCTCTTGCTCATGATGAGTCTGAAGTGCATAGAATCAATTTTGCTTTAGAGCACTTGAACCTGAACCACTAGGTGAAGCTTGCCTCTCTTCTATTAACTTAGCCATAAGTGATGGAAAATCCCTTATCTTATGGCCACTCTTACCACAACCAAAGCAACCATCTGTACCGTCTAAGCATTTACCCTCATGCTTCTTTCCACATTAAGTGCAAGTAGATGATGAAAATCGACTACCATTTCCTCCTTGAGGTTTAGGGTTAGACACTCTATCTTTGTTGAATATAGGAGGGCAATTACAAAAGTCTTGATCGGAAACCTTTCTTGGAACTTAGAACGACCATGTCCATCAATCCTTGAATGTAAAAAGTCACCATCACTAGTCCTTGCATTCTTTGCATTGCTAGATTTCCCTTAAGTTTCTCTTCTTCTATTTTTTGAGCATGCACCATTAGACGAGAAATGTTTATATCCTTAATGAGCATGGCGGTACAACATTCTTTGACTACCATCTCGGACACTTCAGAAACAAACTTACTCATCCTTACCTTAGGGTCGATAACCATTGTAGGAGAATACCTAGAAAATTATGTGACCTTCAAAGCATATTCTTTCACACTCATGTTTCCTTAATGAACGTTAATGAATTCAAGTACCTTTGCCTCCGTCATTTCAAGGGGAAGGAACCTATCAAGAAAAGTAATTTTATACTATTCCCAATCAAAAGGACCCACATCAACTGCCCTCTCTTCTTTCCATTGGTTGAATCATACTTGAGCAACACCCCTAAGTTGATAAGTAGCTAAATCCACTTCTCCACTGGTGTTACTCCCATAATCATCAACACCTTGTAACTTCATCAATGAACTCTTGAGGATCTTCCTCTAACTCGGAACAATGAAACTTAAGAGGATTCATTCTTGTCAAATCCGTCACTTTAGATGCTTCCATAACCATATTTGGGTTCACGGGGACTACAACTTCCATATTTACTTGAGCCATCATGGCTTAAGCTAACACTTCAAAAACAACCCTAAACTTTGCATTAGTCACTTGCTCGGCCAAAGGGTCGGCCGAAACTTGAGGATCTTCTCTATAACACCCTGTATTCTAGAAAGACCAAATTACAGATTTTTAGAAGTTGCAGGTGCCACACACAGGACCACTTACAGACCCGTAGTAGGTTGAACCATGGATTGTAGGTGGGGTCCGTGGTTGGCCACCGAACTCCACCCAGAAATTTTAGAAAGAGTGCAGAACCACGGCAGGACCTACGGACCGTAGGTGGGACCACGGTCCGTGGTCTAGTTCCATGGTTTAGACCCCAGTTTCCAACTCTCTGAAATACAAACAACAACTGACAAGATGGGCCGTCAGTTGACCTATGGTCCATCGGTCAGGCCCGTCGTTGGCCCCGACAATATTTAAGTCAGGGGTCGTTTGGTTTTCCCCCTATGTGTTGGGAACCTAAACTACGTTGTCTAACCCGTAAACTACATAGTTTTGGTCAGCTTGAGCCTAGTAACTTAGTCAGAAATTACCTTAAGCAATTCATTCTCCTAAATTATTCAAAACTTAGAGAAAAAAAGGAAGAAATAGGCGATATTTTTATCAAGAACGTGTAACAAGTTTTCTTTAGTTCCATCCCCGATATCAAAAGATTTCTTCGTGAAACTCGTCATCAGGTTTTCGTAACATTGTTCGTTAGTTCCTTGCATGAAACTCAGAACCATAGTTGTGTAGATTCATTTAGTTCATGAATTACACTAGGTAGGTCAGATTAAACATATATACATGCCTCAGATTTCGAATGTTTCATTATCAGTACTTAAATGTTGCATTGTTAGTTAGCATGTCTTAATATTGAGCTATCCAGTATATTTCAGTTATGTTGTATTGTACACATTTCCCGTTAGGAGTAGGCTTAACACTGAGTTGGACTAGGGTTTAGCGTACCCGTATAGTCCCAGAACTATGTGCCCCTATAGGTTTATAAGTCCCCTCTGTGGGCATCAGATTTAGTGATCACACCAGTCATGCCTTTATACCCATGGCAAGGTATATTGGGTCTTCTCGATGGAGTGTATACATCGGACTCCGCGTTTAGCTCACGTGGTTTTATGTCGGTTAGTAGTAGCTCCCACAGTCAGACTCTAGTGTATTTGACCAGGTTTTGAGTTATAGTTTAGTATTCGGTCTCAGCATGTTATGTACTTGGTCATTGCATTCATTTCAGATATTTTCAGTATATTCAGTATTTCCATCATGTTCAGGTTATATCATTGCTTAGTATGCTTTATTCAGTTTATATGTTTTGTTCAACTTTTATCCTATCCTGCATGCTCAGTACCTTCTAAGTATTGACGCATACTCTGCGCTACGTCCTTTCATGATGTAGGTTCAGGTCCTCAACATTAAGATCACGCATAGATCGGTTCTCGATCCATACTCAGTAGCATCAGTGGTGAGTCCTCATACTTCGAGGAAAATAGGGATATTTTCCATTTTAGTCTTTTATTTTAGTTTCAGTTTTTGTAGAGTTAGCTTGTGCATGTCCCAACAACTCTAGTCAGTTAGAGGTTTATTTAGACATAATATTAGATTCAGCTTTAGCATTTGAGTGATTATTCAGTATCACTTAACTTTATCATATTATTTATATTCAGATCAGTATTGGGTATTCCCCATATTTAGTTTTCTCATGTTTTAGCTTCCGCATTAGTTCATCATTTCATTTAGATATATTCAGTTTTCTTATGATATGCTAGCTCAAGGTTAGCTTAGGGTAACTCGTGATCCTAGGTCCCATGTTTACGTCAAGGTGGTAGCCTCAGGGCGTGACAAACTTGGAATCGGAGCATTAACTTTAAGAATCCTAGGATATCTGATAGTCGCACTAAGTAGAGTCTCTTTTATGGGTGTGAAGTGCACCACCTCTAATAAGAGAGAGGCTACGAAGTGTTTTAGGAAAAAATTCACTTTCTTGCTACTTTTATCGTGCGTGAGGTATGATCCAACTTTTCATTTCTAATTCATTGTATTGTTTTTCAGATCATGCTTCCTCTTAGAGCTTACAGAAGGAATGCTAATGCCGGCAACGCTAACGCAGTTCCTCTAGTCCTAGACCATCAGGTTGCTAATGCAGAGTTTGGGAATGCTATCCGGCTTTTGGCTCAAAGTGTAGCCAACCAGAACAATCAGCAGCCCCCAGCTCCTACTAACACTAACGTTGGGTCAGCAACAACCAGGGTCCGAGACTTTGTTCGAATGAATCCACCTGAGTTTCTAAAGTCGTAGGTTGGTGAGAACCCACATAACTTCATTGATGAGGATAAGAAAATCTCTGAGGTGATGCAAGTGACTGAAAATTATAGGGTAGAGTTGGCATCCTACCAGCTTAAGGATGTGGCTCACATTTGGTTTACTCAGTGGAAAGAAAATAGGGGTACGAATGCAGCTCCTATGACTTGGGAGTGTTTTACTGGAGCTTTTCTGGACAGGTTCTTCCCGAGGAAGTTGAGAGAGGCTAAGGCATAAGAATTCATGAATTTGAGGCAAGGTACCATGTCAGTCTAAGAGTACGGACTGAAGTTCACTCAACTCTCCAAGTATGCTCAACACATGGTTGCCGATTCAAGGGAACAAATGAGTAAGTGTATGTTTGGGGTATCCGACTTGGTGAAGACAGAGTGCAAGAATGCTATGTTGTTAGAAGATATGAATATATCTAGGCTTATGACTCATGTTCAGCAGGTTGAGGGAGACAAGCTAAAGAAGGCTAAGGACAACCTAAGGACAATACGAAGGCTAGAATAGGAAACTATGAATACTCTCAGAAGAAATCGGGTGGTAGAAATCACTCACAGTTTCAGCAGAGAGCTTTAGCCCTAGCACCTTCATCAACTAGTGCTTCATCCCCCAGGTTCCGACAAGATCAGAAAGGTAAGGCATCAAGCTCAAAGTCTCAGGGGAGTGCTTTAGGTAACAGGACCTACCCAACTTGTCCCAAGTGTGGTAAGAACCAACCGAGCGAGTGTCTTGCAGGCAAGGAATGGTGCTTTGGGTGTGGTCAGTTTGGCCATACGTTGAAGGATTGCCCTTCTGATAAGCAAGGGCAAGGAGGTAATAACAACAATAGGGCTCAGTCTATAGCTCCAGCAGGTCACCCGACTCAGCAGGGTGCTTCATCTGGTACAGGTGGCGGTCAGCGCCAGAATAGGTTGTATGCTCTCCAGGCTTGCTAGGACCAAGAATATTCTCCTGATGTGGTCACTGGTATGTTATGAGTTCTTTTCATTTTAGATGTTGATGCATTGTTAGATCCAGAGACTACTATTTCTTTCGTAACTCCCTATATAGCAGTATACTTCAATGTCAGTCCAGAAACTCCATAACCCTTTTGAGTCTCTACACCAGTTGGTGACCCAGTTATAGCTAGACGGGTATACCGAAATTGCCCTGTCACAATTTCTTAGAAAGTCACCTCAACAGATATGGTAGAGTTAGAAATGGTAGAGTTTAATATCATTCTAGGCATGGATTGGTTACATTCCTGTTATGCCTCAGTCGATTGTAGAACTAGGATCGTTTGGTTTCAGTTTCCAAAAGAGCTAGTCTTAAAGTAGAAGGGTAGTAACTCAGTGCCTATAGGTCGTTTCATTTCTTACCTTAAGTCTAGAAAGATGATTTCTAAAGGGTATATCTATAATCTTGTTTGGGTTAAGGATTTAAGCTCTGAAACCCCAACTCTTGAGTCAGTCCCAGTAGTAAATGAGTTTCCAGAAGTGTTTCCAAAAGATCTTTCTGAAGTTCCTCCTAAAAGAAAATTGACTTCGGAACTAATCTCATTCCAGATACCCAGCCTAGTTCGATTACTCCTAACAGAATGGCTCAAGCCGAGCTTAAGGAATTGAAAGAGCAGTTAAAAGATCTTCTACATAAGGGCTTCATTAGATTGAGTATCTCTCCATGGGGTGCTCCAGTGTTATTAGTGAAAAATAAAGATGGTTCTCTCAGGATGTGCATTGACTATCGTCAGATGAACAAAGTCACAATCAAGAATAAATACCCTATCTCCAAGATTGATGACTTGTTCGACCAACTTCAGGGTGCTAGTCCAAGATTGATGACTTGTTCGACCAACTTAAGCCTGCTAGTCATTTTTTGAAGCTAGAACTCAGATTTGGTTATCACCAGCTCAGAGTCAGAGAGAGTGACACCCCAAAAACAACCTTCAGAACTCGGTATGGTCATTATGAATTTGTAGTTATCTCTTTTGGACTAACAAATGCTCTTGCAGCTTTCATGGACTTAATGAATAGAGTGTTCAAACAGTATTTGGATTTGTTCATTAATGTCTTTATAGATGATATCCGCATATAATCTCGCAATGAGGAGGAGCATGTAACTCATCTGAGAGTTATTATACAAACTTTCAAAGATAACGAGTTATTTGCTAAGTTCAACAAGTGTGAATTTTGGTTACAGTCTGTCGCTCTCCTTGGTCATGTGGTATCTAGAAAATGAATCCGAGTGGATTCTCAGAAAAAAGAGGTAGTGAAACAATGGCCCAGACCCATATCTCTAACAAATATCAGAAGTTTCTTGGGTTTGGCTAGTTACCACATGAGATTTATGGAAGGATTTTCATCCATAGCTTCCTCATTGACTAAGTCGACTCATAAACAGGTTAAGTTTAAGTGGTCAGATGAATGTGAGAAGAGCTTCTCAGAACTGAAAACGAAGCTAACTACCGCTCCCGCTTTGACTGTACTATATGGTTCAGACGGTTGTGTGATCTATTGTGATGCATCCAAAGTGAGCCTAGGTTGTGTGTTGATGTAGCGAGATAAGGTTATAGCTTATGCTTCTAGACAACGTAGGATACATGAGAAGAACTATCCGACTCAGGACCTCGACTCAGGACCTCGAGCTTGCAGTAGTAGTATTTGCCCTAAAGATTTGGAGACATTACTGGTATGGTGTTTACGTAGATGAATTCATAGATCATAAGAGACTCCAGTATGTATTCACCCAGAAAGAGTTGAATCTTCACTAGAGGAGATGGCTTGAATTCCTCAAGGACTATGACATGAATGTCTTTTACCACACAGGTAAGGTCAATGCAGTAGATGATGCTCTTAGCAGATTATCTATGGGTAGTGTAGCTTATGCTGAGGAAGAAAGGAAGGGATTAGCAACAGATGTTAACTAGCTTGCTCGCTTAGGAGTTGGTCTTACAGACATGTCAGATGGTGGTGTGATAGTTCAGAATAGATTTGAATCTTCATTGGTAGCGGAGGTTAAGGGAAAAAAAGATAGTTATCCTATATTGCTTCAATTGAAGTGTCCAGTTCATCAGTCAAAAGTTATGGTTTTCTCCCAAGGGGGAGATGGTGTGCTTTGTTACCAAGGTCCCTTATGTGTTCCAAAGGTGGGTGAGTTGAGGCAGTAGATCCTTATCAAAGCCCATAACTCCGAGTATTCTATTCATCTAGGTGCCACTAAGATGTACCGTGATCTGTGGGAAGTCTTTTGGTGGAATGGCATGAAGAGGGATATAGTAGATTTTGTGGCTAAGTGTCCTAATTATCAGCAGGTTAAAGTAGAACATTATAAATCATGAGGTCTAACTCAGGAGATTAACATTCCTACATGGAAGTGGGAAGTGATAAACATGGACTTCATTACATGTTTAACTCGTACTTGCAGACAACATGACTCCATCTGGGTAATAGTAGAAAGAGTTACTCAGTCCGCTCACTTCTTGG
>NW_006240026.1:16825-24005 GCF_000226075.1 Solanum tuberosum
TTGGTTGGTTTGAAGTAGGTGAAGCAGCCTTGATTTGGCCAGATTTGGTTCATGATGCTATGGAAAAAATTCAACTCATCAGGGATAGACTTAAGACAACTCAGAGTCGTCAAAAGTCCTACGCATATGTAAGGAGAATGGACTTAGAGTTTGAGATCTATGATTGGGATTTCATGAAAGTGTCACATATGAAGAGGGTGATGAGATTTGACAAGAAAGGGAAGCTCAGTCCCAGATATGTAGGTCCTTACAGAATCTTGAAAAGGTTTGGTAAGGTGGCTTATGAATTAGAGTTGCGAGCAAAACTAGCAGCCAGTCCATCAAGTCTTTCACATTTCCTTGTTGAAGAAGTGTGTGGGTGACCCAACATCAATTGTACCATTAGAGAGTGTGGCTGTGAAGGATAGTCTCACTTATGAAGAGGTGCCAGTTGAAATTATTGATCGTCACGTTCAAAGGTTGAGAGATAAAGAAGTTGCTTCAGTGAAGGTTTTGTGGAGGAGTCATTCCGTAGAGTGAGCTACTTGGGAAGCAGAAGCGACCATGAAGTCCAAGTATCCTCATCTGTTTCCTTTCGATTCTGTTTCAGCTTTAGGTTATAGTTCCTTTCCAGTCTCTCAGTTTACTCGTGCGTAAAATCAGTCTCAGTATCTAATTCATTCAGTTGTTCTTGCATTTTTAGCGTATTTGCATGTTCTTAGAACTCAGTTCAGTTAGATTTCAGTTTCCAATACTTAGTGGTAGGGATTACAACTCCTTCCCTCCATACTCAGCTATTTTGGACTTCATTCGAGGATGAATGTTCCCAAGGGGGAGATATTGTAACACCTCAGAACTTAGCTCAGACAGAATAACAGAAAATCTATGAACCACGAAGGGGTTCACAGACCGTGAAAGGAACCGCGGTTCATCACCCTCATTGTGGTTCACACCCTCCCAGGAGTGGTGGACCACGAGACCCTTCACGGGTCGTAGACCACCACACAATCGTGGAAAGGCTTTTGGAGGTGAGACAAAGCCACCAAGGCTCAGGCGTCACACCACAGATCCAACCACAGGCCGTGGTCTTGATCTGTGGTCCAGGTCCATGGTTCAGACCCTAGTTTCAAACTCATTTAAAGACCAAATGATGACTGACAAGGTGGGTCGTAAGACGAACTACTATCCATCAGTCAGTCCCGTTGGTCAGGCCTGTCGTTGGCCCCCGACAACTTTTAAGTGAAGGGTTGGTTGGTCTTTTCTCCCCATGTGTTGGGGCACCTAAATTACGTCGTTTAACCCCTAAGCTACGTAGTTTTGGTCAGTTTGAGCCTAGTCACTTAGTCAGAACTTACCCTAAGCGATTGATTCTCCTAAATTCTTCAAAATTTAGAACAAAAAAGAAGAAACATGCGATAGATTTCTCAAGAACGTGCAACAAAATTTCTTCAGTTCCAGCCCCAAAATCGAATGATTTCTCCGTGAAATTTGTCATTAGGTATGTGGGATTTCACTAGTGGATTCCTTTCTTCCACTAGGTCCCTATACTTCAGCCAGATTCTTGATTCTCTATCTCTTTTTTAGACCTAGTGTTTCTAGAACTTTAGAGCATTGTTGAAATTTAGCTATTATAGTATTCTTAATTAGATTATCAGGTTTTTGTAACATTGTTGCTTAGTTCCCTGCATGAAACTCAGAATTCTAGTTGTGTAGATTCGTTTAGTTCATGAATTACACTAGCTAGGTCAGATAAATGGATATACATGCCTCAGATTACGAATGTTTCATTACCAGTACTTGAATGTTGCATTCTCAGTTTTCATGTCAGAATATTGAGCTATCCAGTATATTTCCGTTATGCTGTATTGTACACATCTCCAGTTGGAAGTAGGCTTAACATCGAGTTGGACTACAATTCAGCGTACCCTATAGTCCCAAAATTATATGCCCCCATAGGTTTATAAGTCCCCTTTGTGGGCATCAGATTTAGTGATCACGCTGTCATGCCTTTATACCCTTAGCAAGGTATATTGCGTCCTCTCGATCTGGCGTATACATCGGACTCCGTGTTTAGCTCAAGTGGTTTTAGGTCGGTTAGTAGTAGCTCCCACAGCTAGACTATAGTGTATTTGACCAGGTTTTCAGTTATATTTTAGTATTTAGTCTCAGCATGTTATGTACTTGGTCATTGCATTCAGTTCAGTTCTTTTCAGTATATTTCAGTATTTCTATCATGTGCAGGTTATATCATTGCTCACTATGCTTTGTTCAGTTTATATGTTTTGTTCAGCTTTTATCCTATATTGCATGCTCAGTACCTTCTAAGTAATGATGCATACTCTGTGCTACATCATTTCATGATGTAGGTTCAGGTCCTCAACATTAAGATCACGGGTAGATCGGTTCCCGATCTATACTCAGTAGCATATGTGTTGAGTCCTCATACTTCGAGGACAACATACATGTTTTTCATTTTAGTCTTTTATTTTAGTTTCAGTTTTGCTAGAGTTAACTGGGGACATGTCCCTACAACTCTAGTCAATTAGAGGCTTTTTTAGACATAGTATTAGATTCAGCTTTAGCATTTGAATGATTGTTCAGTATCACTTAACTCTATCATATTATTTATATTCAAATTAGTATTCAGTTTTCTCATGTCTTAGCTTCTGCATTAGGTCATGTTTTCATTTAGATTTAATTAGTTTGCTTATGATATGCCAGCTCAGGGTTATCTTGGGATCACTCGTGATCCTAGGTCCTATGTTTATGTCAAGGGGGTAGCCTCGGGGCATAACATTCTTGTTCCACATTCTAATTCAGATTCCTCCTAACGTAAGCTCTTCAAGGGGCCATATCCTGAAAAGCATCTGATAGGGATTAGGAGAAGGACATACAGAGTTACACTAAATCACCATATTTAGATTAATGAATGAAGTGGAGTTTACTAATCATATTATAACTTCTTATTCCTAAATGTGACATGTTTCACACTCATGAACAAGACAATACTCGACGTGGCTTAGAGACTTCCTAGGACCTTTGTAAACATTGTTCTCTAATACCAAGTTTTTCATGACAAAAAAAACAATATAGACGTGACATGGTGTAAGGGACCCCGAGAGGCCCTACACAAGGAACTTAGCATACATCATATCAGATAATAGTATTAAAGAGTTCATAAGACACTTTTTATATAAAAAGAGTTTGATAAAATGTAGCGGTAGTCTAACATAGTCTCAAAGACATTTATTACATTAAAGAATGATTAGGATGTAACACATACATCACATACAACATCCAAAATGTATGTACATAAAGTAATAAAGGCTCTTGGTCCTCAGAACATAAGGATTCACCAATCTTCAATAGCTACAAAGTACCAACTAGCCACGAATATGGGAGGTAGGAGTGTCAGACCCTACATTAGTGAAATAATGTAGGAAACAGTATGTGTTAGTAGATAGAATGTACCAAGTATAATAGTAAAGCATAAGAGTTATGAAATCATGTTAAAGTACTTTAAATGACATGCAATGACCAAGATAAACCATAAGATAAAAAGTGTAGAAAACATAAATCGTGATCATGGTCAATGAAAGTTAAATCATCTTTAAAACTCATGTGAGACACTTCTAGAAGTAACCTTAGTTCATTAATATGGTAAGTATCTATTAACTGACATATAAACCATGTGAGCTATAACATGGAATATGGTGTCTATCCCACACCAAATAGAGATGTCCATAATAGCCACGACAAGAACCATAAACTTCTAGCCTAAGTGGATCCACTAGCTAATGTCTATCTAAGATAAATCTATGGTGTCAGAGTTATAGGATAGGGATATTGCTACAAGAAACCCGACCTCTACTATGGGACAACTTCCATCTCAATATCCTCTCAATGCGAAGCATAGATCCCACGAAAATAGTCATAAGTCATATTCATCTTATTATCCATGGAAAGACATAATCAAGTAGCTAATCCTAGCTATACTTCATTAGAATAGCTTCTAAATCTTGATTCAAAGTTTAGTTGAGAAAACCTTTCAAATATATGAATCCTGTATGTGAGAAAATCTTTTCACATTCATTTTTAGTAGTATGTATGAAATCCTTTCACAACAACAACAATATTGATACTTCACTCTCAAAGCATCCTTAAATAATTTTAATCAATCCCATAAATAAACATGTATATCTTCATAAATTAATCTTGGGTAGTTCAAAACCCACAATATATCATCATAGTCTAGAAATTATGGGTTAGGCATGGGTTCATGGGGATTCAACTTAAGAACATGCAATTACTTCAATTCATGCATAAAAGGCATAAAACAATCAATTGGATCAACATTGACCAGAACCCATGACAATTGAATAAGAACCCTAATCTGATTGGGGAATCTAACTTTACAAACTTTGGGATTTTAGGAACCCTATGTAGGAAAGAGATTCATAGGTGAATATTCTCATACTTTGAAGTTCAAAGCCCAAAATCTATGTGAAAATTGAGACTTGAATGGAACCCTAGCTCTTCTTCTTCCTTAGAAAGAGAAATATTTGGGAGGATGAACTTGATTAACTTTTAGGAATTTAGAAGAGTGAATTGAATTGGGTGATTTGGCGGTTTAAAATCATTATATAGGGTTTAGGGTAGAAGGTAAAATGATGTAGGATACGGTTAAAATAATTAGGGAAAATACCAAAATGCCCTAAAAAAATAACGGTTGGACCTCCACCAATGGTTGGAGTTATGGTCCGTAGGTCCAACCATGGACTGTCTTGTTCAATCGTCGCTGGGGTTCAAGGACCATACATTTGGACCCCCATCGATGGTGTTTATGTACTGTCATGACCCAAGTCTACACCTTGGACTTGAGTGGCATTCGAGAACCATTTCTAATCCCCAAGCAAACCCTTGGCCTGGCTATATGACCTACATGACATTAAACAATACTTAGAAGCTTAAGTAGGTGAACAATAAGACATTTAAGAAAAAGTCTTTACAATAATGTCTTGCAAAATACTTAACATGAATCATGAATTAAACAAAACATCTTGAGCAAAATAATGGGAACATCCAATTCAGTCTGTCTATGAAGCCTTTAATAATGTAAGATAGTTGTCGGGACAAGACCCATGACACCTCTGAAAGCTACTAACTGAAAGAAAATGGAGTTTCGTAGAAGCAAGGAGGCCTCACCAAAATCTATCTGCAACTGAATAGTGCTCTCAAAAGATGATATATTGTTGATCCTAAGTACTTGTATCTGCATCATGAAACGATGCAGGTCGAATGACGTCAGTACATTAAATGTACTGGTAAGTGATAAGGTCAGAGTAAACAACTTACTGGCTTGAATGACTGAAAACAACATAACTGGATCAATACATGATTATGAAATGAAAGTCATTTAAGCTTTACAATATAATATACGATGAAAATAATATACTTTACTTGTGGGGAGTTTCTCTAACCGACACCAATTACCATATGCCTAGAAATGATACAACATTTCACCTCACGTTGGCAGGGCCGTCCTATACGTTGTCGGGGTATAGGATGATATCGTGACTATGGATCAATCTAATTAGCCTTCTTAGAGGCAGTGATAAGTCGCATGAAGAATCAATGTTATCCTATCCTACGCAAGCTACATAGCTTTATAGGATTTTCGAATCATCAAAGTTTCTAACCCAATTCGGTGCTCGATACTACTCACAAAAGATCTGATATCACATTATGCCCACTTTATTCCCAATTAAAAAAAACTTTATGCCCAATTTACCCATTACAAGGAATGAACTTCTTACTTGATTGAAATACTTTTCAAAACATGGAATATGTTTACATTCTTGAATACATTCACTTATAACTTATCTTTCAAGTCTAATAATCAACATAGGTACATAACTATATATATGAATATATAAATAACATTTGAAACTCTTAAGTGTTTATGAAATAGAACATTTGACCTTTCTTCTTTACTTTACATTGATTTGAAGATGTGAATTTTAGAACTATGATTAGGATATATATTGGATCTCTCAATGAATAATGCATTCTTAGATGGCTGATAATAAGAAGAGAGCAGAGACACGATTCAAAGGAACACATACGAGATGAAGAACAGAGGCAAAATGGCCCTGACTCCCCTAGCGCATCAGTGGCGCGTCATGCCAACTTTCACTTAAGTTGGGCTGGTTTGGTGCGCACTGCACGCTGATGAGTCCACAAATTGGACTCATTTAGGGCTATATTTTGATAGAATTAGTGTCCTCAAATACATATTTTGTCTCAATATCTAATGTAAACCCTTAACATGAAATGGAGCAATCGGTGTGTCACTGAACAGTTTCACGAAGTAGTACCATATCCCCCAACGACTCAAAATACGAAGAGGCTAAAGGTTAAAGCAAGAAGGCAATGAAATCGACCAAACGGTGGATCGCCGAATGTATCGGCGATCCCGACTAACTTCGCCGAAAGGTCCTTCGCAGCACATTTTCAAACACTATAAATACTTGTTTAAATTTCTAGCTTAGTATCATATCACTATTATTATTAGAACTTTTTTCAGTTTTAGAGGGTTTTGGAGACTTTGTTCTAAGACCTTGAAGATTCAAAGGGTTTCAACTCCAAGAAATTGGACGTGGGTCTCTAATATTATTCACTCTTGACGTGTTTTAAGACTTAATACTTCATACCCAATTGATGAAAATTGATATTGGTATAAATTTTCACCTCTTATACATGTCTGGCTAAAACCCCAATTCCTAGGGTGTGATTTTGTGAATAAGGGTTAGATTATCTGTTGGTACTTGCTTGTTGATGGTTTATTTGTTGTTTAAATATGATTTCGTTTAGTAGTTGTGTATGAACTTAATGGGATTGTAGTTCCAAATACGATTTCATCTTAGTGTTTATGGCTTGCTCGAGAGAGAGGTCATAAAACTAAGACTACTAAATTGATAACATGTAGTATTGGGTCGACATGGGTTCAGCTTGAGAGAGTAAACCCTAGTCCTTTTCCCACACATTCAGCTCGAGAGATTGAATGGGCTTAAAGTGGAGGTTGTGCTTAATGCGGCAACTTGGTGTTTGAGAGAAATTGAGCTGATTCGGGGTAAGTTGCTCGAGAGAGAATTTACCCCCACTATAGTCTAGCCTAGTCACAAATACTCAACAATTTACT